>NW_027225632.1:185000-372000 GCF_038994185.2 Dermacentor albipictus | reverse complement strand
TTTAACGTTTTGTCAAGGGAGGCTGGGCCGGTGGTGTCTGTGACAAGCTGTGCCTGCGCATGCACTCGCGTTGGAGCATAAGCACTCGTGTGTGCATGTTCGGGTGCTACGGCACCTTTTTTTTTCATTTTTCGTGCGGGCCATATTTATCATTTGCTCAAAATATTTACGGTAGCTGACCGTGACTAGCGCTGGCAAAGGGTGGTGTTTTCGTCTGATGCAACCGTGATGATATCGGCGGCTCAATTGATAAAGAGATACGAACACATTGAAACAATGACAGTTACGCGAATTTCGCCCTATTCCTATCGAGGCAACATGCCGAAAAGAGTGCCGATGAATGTGCGGAGAAATATAATTAAGCTCAGTTCACAAGGTATACCTCAACGTGAGATATGCCGCCTCACAGGAAAGTCTATAAGTGCGGTCAACCGAATGATCCAAGCATACAGGGATGAAGATGGCCGACTCAAAGATGCAGCACGATCGGGACGACACCGATGCACGTCGGAAGAGTCCGATCTTTTTATTGTTGCTGCAGCCGTTGCTGATCCTCTTCAGAGCGCCCACCAGATCAAGACAGCCCTCAACGTGCAAGTCAGTGAGTAAACAATTAGACGGCGCGTGCGAGCGGATGGTCTTCGTGGATTTGTCGCGGCACAAAAGCCACACCTTACGGAGCGCCAAAAACGCCGTCGCCTTGAGTTTGGCAAGGCATATGAACGCTGGACGACTGAAGAATGGAAGGAAGTCATATTCTCAGATGAATCGACATTTTCATCTCGATGGGGTCAAGAGCGCCGCGTATGGAGACCATATATCTGCAGGTATTTTCATTTTCTTTCTGATCTTTTAAGCACAAATTCTTCGGACACGCAAAACGTATTTCATCTGAAAAGATCATTATATATTCCCTTCTTTTCGTGTAGATACGAGCCTGGGTATGTTTACGAAATCTACAGCAGCGGCCGCTGTACTATCAACGTTTGGGGAGCAATTACCAAAGAGGGCCTCGGTCCGCTAATCCGACTGTCCCCATCGTTCACAGCTAAAGCTTACTGCGAAATTCTGGACTACCACCTATTGCCATACGTTTTGGAAGGGCCATTTAAATATGGCTGCTACTTGTTCCAACAAGACCTGGGCTCGGTGCACACCGCCAGAGCTGTGGAAAAACTTCATCAAGAACGTGGTGTTCGCGTGCTTGACTGGCCTCCGAAAGGTGCAGACTTCAATGTTATGTAGAACGTGTTGGGCATGATGAAGGAAAGTTTATGCAAGCTGAATCTGGGAGGCGCCAGTGCCGACGAGCTCTGGCTTGCCATTGCGCGCGAGTGGAAGCGCCTTGGTGAGAGGAGGGACTTCGTAGATGCGCTCTATACGCGTCAATTCCACGCCGCGGACAAGCTGCGCTTCACGTGGACGGCGCATTCGTGAGAAATTGATAGCGGAACATGCCAACAGCTTTAGACGAAATAGTTACGTTTCGATTCTTTTTGTTTACTGTGGAAAAAATAAACCCAGTGTTCTACCTGTCATTTAGATTTACTATGTTCTCCTTACTATTTTTTTTGCAATCAGCTCACAAAGCCTACCCATGATTATCATTGTATATTTCCTCTGAGCAAAATAAAATGAGCATGAAAATGAGTATCTTCGCCAACAAACGCCGACACGCGATCAATACGTAAGGATGCTCGCTACCAATGGTCCAGATTCCGTGATTGATTGGCGCATAATATATGCGAACCACTTAACGGGGTGCGCCAATAAATTATAGAGTCGTGAAGAGTTCATTAGAGTGCCCTTTGCATGAAGTGAGTTCTTGTGCATGAAATTGCCCTTGATGAACGTGCCGCGTTGTTTCATATTGTAAACTTTTTATTGCCACTATCGCAGACACACCCGTTAAGAGGGGTCGTGTAATAGTGGTAATTGTCCTCGTATTACGAAGCTAGTAGTAACACTGATAGGGAGCTATTTTGCTAAGAGCTAATACTTCGCAGGACAGGCTAACACGGTGGAAAAATAAGGCAGCGATGCCGTTATAGCCAAGCTGCCTCACTAGAATGTAATCACGCAAAGCATTGCTATCTCCCAGGCGGGATGTAGACCATGGCGAGAATACGCTGCAAGGAATCCACGAGCCTTTATTTATAGATTACGGTGCATGCATGCTGTGCTAGACGTTCATTCGCCCGGGGCACCTAGCGCTACCTTCTTGGAGCAAGGCAACGCCAATCTAGATGCACTAGGGAGCGAAACTTGCTCGCTAGGGAGGCCGCGCATGCGCAAATCCTGCCTGTATTTATCCGCCGGCGTGCTCCGCCGACGTGCAGCTGCGTGTCCGGCGTTCCGAATTATTCTGGGAGCGCCTGTACGTCTACATTCAGGAAACGCCTGGCAACGGAATGGCGAAGATTATAAGGCGACAGCGTTATGCCGCATCCCACTCACTGGCCTTCGTAGTCGACGCAAAATAAAGCCGGCTAATCCCGTAGACATAGTTGCTAAGAGCATGGGCGCGCTGATCTTGATATGTTTTTCTATCAAAAATGTTAATATATATATATATATATATATATATATATATATATATATATATATATATATTAACATATGGTAACATTATATATATATATATATATATATATATATATATATATATATATATATATATATATATAATGTTTACGGCGCCTACTGGTAAAGGTAGAAGTGTGCTCCCGGCCTGGTTCCCACATGATGGGAAGTGGATGGCATGGTACCACCAGACGCCTTTTTACCGTCGTGACACACTTTAGTTTTATTCTACTGCTTACCGTTCGTTGTAATAATAGTTCTGCCCAGGAAGCGGAGATTCACAAAGTCGATTCATGTCCTTGGTACAACGCCGGCCTTTCCGTAGCGGATTGCCACACGACGGGAGACACGGACAAGGAAAGCGTGAAACAGGCACGACGAATTCAGCAATGGCCCACTGATTGGAAACGCCTTCAGTGTGTTGTCCGCGCATTCATTAATAACAGAAGCAGCTTTCCTATATCTCTGCGTCACACGTGAGTGGTGACTGAGTACCAAACGAATCTTGAGGAAAGCGAACATTTCCCTAGCGCACAATGCATGTGCACATTTCTTTTACAACGCTCGACATGGCGCATATAGAGTACACAAACATAAAATAAAAGAAAACATTGAGCTATCTAACTTTCTTTACCATTGACCGGGTTAAAGATTTGATGTGAGGCAAAGATTATCCACATGACAGCATATTCTGAGATAGTAATGTAGGGTTCAATGGTGCAAAAGCAACTGAAGCTATGATGCGCCAGCGACTTAATGTTCCCGAGCAAAAATTATTACTTCTAAAGTCCCAAAGATATATTGAACTCATAGGGGCCGAGCCCGCACCGTCTATCCCTATACGTCTGATACGGTATCAAGCAGCAATGCTGAGTCGTTTGGTTAAATCGAAAATTCTTGGAAGCAGCTTCTGAAACACTCCCAACGGAATCTGAGAGTTTTACAGCGAAGCTGTCAAGGGCTGCTTTCCCCACTGTGGAGTCCGTGTGCAGAAAAAAAATGCCGAAGCTAGTGCAATACCGATCCGGGGTGGAGATTACGCAGGCGTTTGCAGTCCCCATACGTGGGCTGATCCCGAAGATAGTGCAATACCGGGCCGATCCGCAGTGGAGGTGCCGTTCGCGATTAAGGGGCCCACATACACAGCTTGGCTGGTCATCCTTCTTCACAGAGTCGAAGGGCACAGTACATTTTTACGACACTCACAACGAAGGTTTCTATAAAACACTGCGCTCAACATGCCTTTTTACTTCACTAAGCCTTATCTCGACGCGCTTAGCAGTCCGTAGACAGCAAACGTATGACTCCCCTGGGAAGCATCAAAAAGAACCGCAATAAGAGAAGAGTTGATTATTTCCTATGGCGCTTCCGAAGTACCAAGAACTTCAAATTTCGCCAGCTCGGTCTTTCTAAAACACACTTTATTCATACAAAGCTCCATCGTAATACAGCTCACCATTATGAAACAACGTACTATGGAATACCAAATATAGCTCCGTAAGTTACAAACCTTAATTTTTCCACAACGTTCGTAATCAACCAACACTAACCTCGGCGCCAAATGTTCCTTCACATGCCTGACATCCCTTACAAATTCGTTAATAAGTCTATCAACGAATACATCATCGGCGACTTCAGGGCCAACATCTGAAGCGGATGTTTCCAGCGGACACTCCCCTGTACTTGGCCACGCAATAACACTTGGTTGTCGATCCATCATACCATCAAAGGCCTGCCCGTACGTTTCTTCTTTCTTTCTAGTAGTTCCAGGATGAATACCTTATATTCACGATAGGCCAATGACAGTGCTATTTGAGTTATTCAGAGTGCCTTCATGCATACAGCATGAAGTTGTAACCCTCCTCCATTCCTCTCGAAGCCTTCTATCGCAACGAAAACTAAGTAACATGCCCTGATGCATCCTGTATTGCTCAGTAGGAAATTTGACACGACACAAGGATTGCGCTTTGTTTCTTAGCCCATCCAATGGCTCCGCCGAGGTCATGCACGCTAAAATCAAGAACAAAGACCCGTGCCTTACTACGTGCGTTCTACATTTCAAAGCATAAACTTGCGCGGAATCTTTGACATTTGGCTACACACGCTTGGGTTCGCGTGTCTCGGTGAAGCTCCCTCTTAAAATGGCATGACAGCTTCTTGTTGACGGACAACCAGGTCGCCGCTCAAAGATGGCTTAGTCATTAGACAAATGAGTTATAGAGAGAGACTGCAGAAAAAGACGACACCAAAAGCAGGAGAAGTGCCATCTCAGCGTCGTCAAGAGCCCGGCGTCCGCGTTGCGAGGCGGCAAGAAGGCGTGTCACTCTCTCCGTCTCAAAATAGTACCTCCGCAGTCTGCGAGTTGATTTGTTGCCCAAAACACGCGCCGCACACACCTTTCGCTCTGTGCGCCTCGGGGTCTGTGGAAAAATGACTCATTCTTGAGGAATTCGCACCAGGGAGATGTGCGAACAGAATTACACCGAAACACGTCACCGGCCAGGTTTCTGGATACACATCTTTCTCATTCAAAACCATCTTGTGGCTGTGAATCACCACGTTTTCGTGTTCGTGCAATCCTAGAAAAGACTTGATTCTGGGAGTACTTCCGAGAGCATGTTAAGCATCACGCGATGACGGAGTCTTGTGCGTTTGCAAGCGGGTCTCTATTACGTTACATAATTTGTGAGCCATGCACAGCGGTGGTGTTTGCACGCTGTAGGAGGCAACAGTGCGCGTGCTATTCTTGGCTTGAAGAGCACAGGCGTTTGCAGAATTGATTTTGCGCATAAAACACGGCCAATGTCAAGTTCGTACGCGCTTGAGCAGTTCGTCAAAACAGGCGCCGGCAAATCGTTATCGCAATGACAATGGACAAAAAGGTGGCGCGTCAAGATAGACAGTAGGCGCGTTTACATGAATGCGACAGTAGCGCATCGAATTTCCTAGCGCATCACGGTAATACTATGCGACAGTAGGCGCGTTTACAAGAATGCAACAGAGACGCATCGCATCGAATTTCTAGCGCATGGCATTCGTGTAAACATCGGTTGTGTGCTACGAAGGCGCATCGCAATAATGCGCCAGGCGAGGGTACATTTACTGGCACGAGTCGACTCACGCATGTGGCGGGAGGTTTTTGCATGAGTTAATACACTACGTGTAAAGCGCGTCGCATCGCCTTTCCCAGATGCGCATGGAAGTGCGATGCGCCAAAGTCGCATTCGTGTAAACGCCATTGGTGTACACATGTGCTGCATCGCCCTGTGTCCGATAATAATAATATTTGGGGTTTTACGTGCCAAAACCACTTTCTGATTATGAGGCACGCCGTAGTGGAGGACTCCGGAAATTTTGACCACCTGGGGTTCTTTAACGTGCACCTAAATCTAAGCACACGCGTGTTTTCGCATTTCGCCCCCATCGAAATGCGGCCGCCGTGGCCGGGATTCGATCCCGCGACCTCGTGCTCAGCAGCCCCACACCATAGCCACTGAGCAACCGTGGCGGGTCCCGGTGTCCGAAAGAAGCCTGAACCTGCTTCCGACAGTGTGTTTCGCCGGTGAGTGTAAGAGCACACGCCGGCAGCCGTCTCGCTTTTCCCATCTCTCTCGCTGCGATAAGCTGCAGCGTTTACATGCACTGCGTGAGTCGACTTACTCAGATCAAACTAACCTCTCCATGGCGCATTAATACGTTTCGCTTTTCCAGCCGCAGACACGGATGCGATGCGATACTTGTTGCATTCGTGTAAAGGCGGCTGTGGGCAGCCAGCGCTGAAGCTTCGCGTGCCAACAGCAGCGACGTAGCACACAGCCTACCGAATGGTGGGCACAGTTAGCAGATACCGTAATTTCGTGCCAGCAAATTCACCGATCGTCCCTTGACGCACTTTTCACGGCTCCACACATGACAGGGAACCGAGGTGCCAGGACGTAGCAGCTCATGTGCTCAGCGCAACGCACATGGCCATGGACAGAACTTGGCTTGGCGCATCGGGCTATGCAAGCATTGATACAGGCGCGTGTCTCTTATCGTTAAGTATGTTGTGCCGTCTTTGTAGCCTCCCCACCGGATGGTGTAAGCATATTTTATTTGCACGCTAAAACTGCTGTAGCGCCTCCTTGCCAGCGCTGGTTCCCCGTAGTTCTTAGAAACCAAGTGTCATGCGTATTCGATCCGGCAAAGCTGCGATAATAAGGGCTCTATTCAAATTACCTTCCTTTTGGAGAACATCGCAGTGTTCTGATAGGCATTCCGCCTGTCACTATGCGAGGACCATTCTGGTCGTCATGAGTGCCGGGTGCTGAGAAAGCAGTAGAATTGAGCGAAAGCGAATTACCGGTTTAAGTCCACGCTGCAGGAGAGGTGAATTCCGCGAGCATAGTGTACTTCACCATCAAGGAAACAAGGAACATTTCTGTGACAGAGAAGTGCATAAGTGGCCCAAAATTTAGTATGATTATGAATGCGAATGACATTCATGCCATTGCTAGACCAGTTTTCTTTTCGGACTGTCTAGCTATTTCACTAAAAACTTGCGCCTATCTCTGCAGATAGTTAAAACTAAAAACGTGGCTGATCTCGAAGGCTTGCAGTTTATAATTTGGGTCATTCACGTGGGTATGCTTTAAAAGCCGTAGTGAAAGCGACGAGCTGCTGTGCCAACAGAGCACTGTAGAGGCAGCTAGGCCAGCTGATAATGAATTGGCACAGTCACCACGCGTGTGCGTCACATGTAAGGTTAGCGAGGTCGTTAGCGAGGTACAGAGTAGTATTGACCCGACAGACGCGAGCAACCATGTCGAGATAACTGTCGAGTCGGATCTGCGTGCCGAAGTGCAGTGCCAGCTGGACAATGCAGTTGAGGGTAGCTCTCAGGATTGCGAGCTGCGTAGCTCAAGAGAAGACAACTGCATTGTTCAGGGATCGCTGCAGCTCTCCGTCAGCCTAGGTAGCCAAGAGAGAGTACATTGAAATGAAAACCAGTCAGACTGTGCGGGTTGGAGACCGATCCGTGCCGACGAAATGTGTACCGGCCAGCACGAGGCGCCAGAGGATGGCATGAAAGTGAGTTCGAGGAAAAAGCGCCGCAGAAAGAAGCGCCGTGAAGACTGAAAGGCGGTAAATAAGGTAGCGCAGCCAAAGTCGGTGACAGGCGCGAAAAGGCAGGGCGCGGAGAAAAGAAAGGTGCGGCCGTCGTTGACGATGTATGCGCATCAAGCGCGTTGGAGCCACCGGTCAAAAAGAGACCGAGAAGCATGTTCTGCACGGACGCGGACAAAGGGCATGGGGCAGTTACGCTCCTCGTCGTTCCGCCGTTCTTTTAGCGGTGCGGCATGTAGTGCGAAGGAGCGCAAGGTGGCAAGACGAGAGGAGGTGATAAGGAGTCGCGATGCGGTCAGTCGAGTTCGTGAGCAAAGCGTGGCGCCGGGCGGAAATTGGCAAGAAACTGTAACGTCTTGAAGGAACTGATAGTGAGTCAGCCCTTTTGTTGTTCCTCGGTAGCCAGAATAGCTTTCGAACTGCGGCCACCTTGAGTACGGCTCAAAAGTATGAGTCAATCGTAAACATTTGGAACGGGAGGCCAAGAGAGCTTCCGTAGAAGTAAAACGTGTCATTTTGTTTTATTAGTGAGCATTTGAAAATTTCGCGATTTAAGTTTCTTTCAACATGTAAAAGTATGAGCTTTGTTCGTCTTTTTGTTCGAGAAGCTCCGAGATTCGAAAGATGCGTATTGTGTAAACATGTAGTTTTGCGAGTTGTTCATTAATCAGTAGATAGGCTTTCTTTTTTTGTGTGTGTGAATAACCTGAAGGTCAAGGTTATCGTTGAGAAGCCTATGGTTACGCGCGTGTGTATATATTGTTTACCTTCTTTTATAAGAGTGTTTTTGTCAAGATTTCTAAGGTTAAACGCCTAGATTTTCACTTAGTGCATCATTTGCACTCAGAAGCGTTCCTATAGTTCCATTAGCGCGTGTCCTGTGTGGACGGAAGGAAGCAGATTTATGACTGGGTTGCTCGTGTGTGTTTAGGCTGGCCATGTTCTTAATTATTAAGTTAGCGTGCATGAAACCAGTTTTTAAAAGACGCAATTTTAAGGGTTCTGCGAAGTGCGAAAGTCCCGCAAATTTAATTGTTCATTTAAGTTACGTGTCCTGTATGTACTCGAGAAAGACACGTGAGTAAGCGTGATGGAACGTTTGCGTGCGACGCAAGTACGGGTTCGGAATAGTGACCACAAAGCTAGCGCGCTTGTCGTTACGTACCTGTAGAGTTGACCGGACTGTTCAGTGGCCCCAATACGTGCGATAAGTACGCCACTGCGATAGGTTGGAAACGTGCTCTTCGTGTAGCTAGGCCACTTGAGTTATGTTCGGCTGTTTTCATTTTTTGTTTGCAATGACAACGGCCCTTCGTTTTGCAACAACAATGTCACTCTGGGCTTGTTGGCATTCGGGAAAAATGGATAGCGGTTCGGAAAGGGCGTTGGACCTGCTTTGTAAAAATTGGGGAAATAAAAGTTGAGGATTCATTTTAACTCAGTAATAACTTGGCGAATCAGGTGTGAAGAGCCTGCGCTTACACGTGGTGCAGCGCTGTGTTGTTTTGTTTGTTTTACCAACGTTCTCCAGGGCCCAGGATCCCTAAGTTCGTCAAACGAGGCTCGACACCAGTACCCTGCAGGTTCTTTCAGCGCTCCTCATGGCCAGCGAATTGATTTCAACGGCCAACCCGAACTTCCGGGGCGAAAAGGAGCTGTTAGATACGGGACCTTTTCCTGAGCCTCCTTCGAGTTCAGCAGACTACATCGAATCGCGCCACACCTAAGTAAGGAACGCCGAAGCAGATCTACCCCGTTCCCGAGGCGCGGCACGTGCAAACGAGTTGGCGTCCCCCACCTCGTGTGCCGCAGGTGAAGCTATTCACTGTTTGACTCTTCCCGAAAGTGTAGCGAGTGCCTGGCACTGCTCCAGGTAACGTGGGTGCCGAGGCAAGATGCCTGTAATGCACCGTGAAGCCCTGGCAGCAATCCCCCATCCGCCTTTTTGAAGGCAGTCGCAGACCGGGAAGGCAATACCACAAAGAGACGTAAGCCTTCGGACAATTGGGGCCCAAGGAACGACCTGTGCGCCGGGTGTGACACAATCGCACGGGCGCCCACCATTGGCCGAAAATGACGACACCTGAGTGGGCTCGCCGGTTGGCCAAAAATAGCGTCACCTGAGTGGGCTTGCCGATTGGTCGAACGTGACGTGACTTCGAGACACCGAAGGGCTCAAAAGCCAGAGACCGCGAGCAGCAGGAGAGCATTCCTTCATTCAGCTCTTTCGAGCATCTTGCCACAGGCCGCAGCGTCCGAGCTGCTGCCCGCCCGTAATGACTTTATGACTGTTAATTTCTTTGTACTCTCACTAAGAATATTGTAAATAAACCTCCAGTTTTCAGCTCAAGGTTCTCCTCAACCTCGGCCAACTCCCGCACCCAACGGCAAGATCCAACAGTAGGGTCGCTTCACCTTCTTCAACCTCTTATTGTTGCCGTTCCCCTGCACGAGTACGACGTCGCCGACTACACTGACGTTTCTCTTCTCTTCTCTTCGCCGCTCCTCGTACGTAGGTGTTGTTGATCATTCTTTTCCATTCTCTTGTTCCCATTCTTCCCTAGGACGAGCAGCATGTCTCCGATTACACTGACTTTTGTCTTCTTTTCGCCAGTCCTTGTACGTAGCTATCGTTTTTCCTGCTTCAAGCTATTGTTGTTGCCCTTCATCCCGAGCACCAGCAAGATTTCGCCGATGACATTAACTTTTCTCTTTGGTACACCTTGTGCGTAGGTGTCGCTTCACCATCTTTTTCAACCTCTTGTTGTTGCCGTTCTTCATTAGCACGAGTACGACGTCGTCGATTACTATGACGTTTCCTTTGTCTTCGCCGTTCCTCGTACATGGGCGTCGTTTCTCCTTTTTCTGCAGCCTCTTGTCGCCGTTCGTCCCTAGCACGAGCACGTCGTCGTCGGTCAGATTCGCTCCTCTGTTCTTTTCGGCGTTCTTCGTATGCACATATTTTACAGAAGTGCGCACAGCAAGAGGTCTCCCCATCTCACAAATGGAGGCGCAATACTTGGCAGCCTTATATTATCATTACCATTGGCCATTACCGCATATGTACATTATATATATATATATATATATATATATATATATATATATATATATATATATATATATATCGTCATATCATAAGAAGCCAACAAACACTGACACCGAGGACAACATAGCGGAAATTACTTGCGCTTAATAAATGAAATAAAGAAACGATAAATTAGTAGAAATTAAAGTGGATGAAAAAACAACTTGCCGCAGGTGGGAACCGAACCCACAACCTTCGCATGTCGCGTGCGATGCTCTACCAATTGAGCTACCGCGGCGGCGTTTCCCCATCCACTTTCTTGGGTATTTATGTGTACTAGTAGAACCCTGGGAGTGTTAGCCAGCGCCCCCACTCACAGACCTTGGCGGCGAACGTGGAACGTCTTTTTTTGCCGCAGGCGTCACGAGAACGTGATCTTTTTCGGATGAAGGCAACTGGTCAATAAACCCACATATGCTACCTGAAGGCATCAATGTTGCCGGATTCGAGACCCTCGTTAAGTAATGAACGAGAAGAAAGGGGGTTAACCGAGGGGCCCGATTTTTATTATTTTTATTCTTATGATATGACTAATAAAAATCGGGCCCCTCGGTTAACCCCCTTTCTTCTCGTTTATATATATATATATATATATATATATATATATATATATATATATATATATATATATATATATATTGTCATGTGGTAGTGACGGTGAAGAAAGAACACAGTAGCAGTAATGTGAAAGACAAAGCAAGCTTTTATTGGGCGAACCTGTGCCCACAAAACAGGCTACACTTAAAGGACAACGATAGCGGCGAACACAGTCGGCGATCGTCGAAAATCTGATCAGCGGGTCAAGCGCGTCGGCTTTGATAGAGCAGTCGTCGAATGTTCCAGACTAATCGTTCGGACCCGTGTGCCTTCCAAAAAGTTCTACACCATTCGCGTTACGCGATGAAATCAGATAACACAAGGTTCGGCGACAACAGACAGCCGGGTAGAAGCATCGATAACATTCCAGAAACATCGGATACATTCAGGCGCGTCCCTCGCTGTGCGATTACAGTTGTTAAGCGGCGAAACGTGGTTGCCCGATAAAGATAAGTATACACGTGTCAATACCCCCCTCTTAAAAAGCATCGACCCGATGCTGGAAACAAACGAAGGTAATAAACAAAAGCACTCGTAGCAAAGAAAAGAACAAAAATGGCGAAGTTCGTCAGCGTCCGTAAAAGGGTTTAAGGCGCACCACGTGGACCACTTCAGATCGTGCGCGGCGCCGCTGTGAATGCGAAATGCCGTCTGGCACGACCTCATAGTCCAGAGCGCCAATACGTCGGATGACCTTGTAGGGTCCGAAATAGCGTCGGAGTAGTTTCTCACTGAGTCCTCGTCGGCATATCGGTGTCCAAACCCAAACACGGTCGCCGGGCTGGTACTCAACAAAGCGTCGTCGGAGGTTGTAGTGTCGGCTGTCGGTCCTCTGTTGGTTCTTGATCCGTAGGCGGGCGAGCTGTCGGGCTTCTTCGGCGCGCTGGAGATAGCTAGCGACGTGAACATTCTCTTCGTCAGTGACGTGGGGCAGCATGGCGTCGAGCGTCGTCGTCGGGTTCCTGCCGTAAACCAGCTTAAACGGCGTGATCTGTGTTGTTTCTTGCACCGCCGTGTTGTAAGCAAATGTTACGTACGGCAGGACGGCATCCCAGGTCTTGTGTTCGACGTCGACGTACATCGCTAGCATGTCGGCGAGGGTCTTATTCAGCCGCTCCGTAAGACCATTCGTCTGCGGGTGGTAGGCCGTGGTCCTCCTGTGCCTTGTCTGACTGTATTTCAGAATGGCTTGGGTGAGCTCCATTGTAAAGGCCGTTCCTCTGTCGGTGATGAGGACTTCTGGGGCGCCATGTCGAAGCAGGATGTTTTCGCCAAAAAATTTCGCCACTTCGGCTGCGCTGCCTTTCGGCAGTGCTTTAGTTTCAGCAAAGCGGGTGAGGTAGTCTGTCGCCACGACGATCCACTTATTCCCGGTTGTTGACGTCGGAAAGGGTCCCAGCAAGTCCATCCCGATCTGCTGGAATGGTAGGCAAGGAGGCTCGATTGGCTGTAGTAATCCGGCTGGCCTTGTCGGCTGTGTCTTACGTCGCTGACAGCCTCGGCATGTTCTGACATAATGGGCGACGTCGGCGGTCAGGCGCTGCCAATAATACTTTTGTTGTATCCTCGAGAGTGTCCGGGAAAAACCGAGGTGTCCAGCGGTCGGATCGTCATGTAGGGCGTGCAATACTTCTGGATGAAGTCCTGACGGGACAACAAGAAGGTAGTTGGCGCGGACTGGTGAAAAGTTCTTCTTCACGAGGAGATCGTTTTGAAGCGTGAAGGAAGATAGTCCGCGCTTAAATGCCCTGGGGACAACGTCGGTGTGCCCTTCCAAATATTCCACCAGGCCTTTTAGCTCCGGGTCTGCCCGTTGCTGTTCAGCGAAGTCTTCCGCGCTTATCATGCCAAGGAAGGCGTCGTCATCTTCGTCATCTTGCGGCGGCGGGTCAATGGGGGCGCGTGGTAGGCAATCGGCATCGGAGTGTTTTCGTCCGGACTTGTAGGTTAGAGTGATGTCGTACACTGTAAACGGAAATAACTCCGAGGTGGGAGTATACTGCTTGTCCTCTAGCGACCCCCCGGTTCGGAGTTTATTATGCTCCGTATGATCGGAGTAGAATTTTTACTCCGTGCAAGCGGAATTCTTGCGTGGAATTATGGGAGTTTTTTATGTCTTTTCTTTATTTTTTGCTTTGCAATTGACGGAGTTTTTTTGAGGTGCAACGGGAGTATAAAAAAAGGCATCGCGTGAGTTAGCAGGATGCAGAGGCTGCTGGTCAAATTTCTAAATATGCACATGAGACCGCGTCAAATTCGGCGAAGCAAGTCAATGAAGGCACATATATCATGACATACATAAACATTTCAGAAACACTCAATGCAGAAATTTGGAACACATCCCACGTACACGCGATACTCTAGAAGCAACGGTGCAAGTTTATATAGCCACGATACTGTGTGCCTCGAAACCGCCTAGGGGGCAGCTGTGCTGCTTTCAGAATTACGACTCACATGATCGTTCATGCGAGATCTGCCTCTCTTAAATTAACAGTATACCTTAATCAACACAAAACTGTTAATTCAGAATAGTGAGAGAAAGAAGGTTAATGACGTAATTTTTCAAAATTATCATGCGATTCTGTGCGTGCTGAAGCGACTTCGCACACTGCCGGCGTACGCGGCCGAAAAGTAGTGCGTTAGTTACAGAAAGCAAGAAAAATGTAAGTGCGTGTGCTACATAGCAAAATTAAATTTTTGCGATATATCGGTAGCGTAGCAAGAAATTATTACGTGTGAGCATGACCCGCAGCAGCCGACGTAACACCTAAAAATGCGCAGTCATACATTTTATACACCGCACTACTTTCTTTGCGTCCAAGCAATCTCTCTCGGTTGTGAAAAGGAGCTACATCACTGCTCTGTCGAGGGAATCCTTAAACTCGGAGCCAGCAGGCATGCGTCTAAATCAGTGTCTCGGATAGAGCGTATAATGTTAATGCAATATCGGAAGCAACGACGTGACCAAAACCTATATGCGCGATAACAATTCGATTCACATCGCTCAATAAGAAGCTTTATTTTCAGTACGCATACTTAGTCCTACCGTTTTTCTTCGGGCGAGGATATCCGTTCACAGATACATAAAAACAGTTGCTTGCACTCCGGTCTTTCTCACTGGCAACACAGCACCGCAACGAACTTGGGGTACGCGATTCATACGCGACTAGCATGGATGTCGTCACTCGAACAGTGGCTGCTGTTGCCATTGCTATGCGGTCTTTTCAAACACCACACTGGACGTTGTCAGCATGTACCCAAAAGGACATAGAAGTCGCATTTCACGTACTGAAGAACACAAGCCAGGGTCACGGAGCACGAAAACACAGTCAGAACCTGAACCGACATCATGAGCCAGTGAGCAGCTTCGAGGTATACCTAAGCCTTTTTCCACACTTGAAAACGTTGCTCTTGCATTCGTCGTTGTCAGCAAAGTGATCAGAGCTAACGTACTTGAAGCTGAGATACAGTGAGCTTCAGGCATGCCTATATCACCTTCTGGAAGGAAATACGGGAAACAAATTGACGAAACGCTGTCACGGAACGACACTTCACAGATGTAAACAAACCGTCAGCCATGAGCACTGCCGACTCCGCCGAACGCGCCCGGTCGCTGCCGAGGCGCACAGCCTCATGGGAAGCGCCACGTGACCAATCTGGTTCGGCGGAGGGGAGTTTTTTAAAACTCCCTGTCGGAGTTTCACGGGAGAACAAGATTTTTAAGCGGAGTAAAATCGCGTCATGTCGCCCTAATACTCCCGCAGCTAGCCAGCGGAGTGAAACGAGGGAATGGCGCTGTTTTGCTCCCATACATCGGAGTAAATATTTGAGGAGCGGAGGTTTTAGGGCACATCACCTGTTAAAAACTCCCAGGTGGGTTTATTTTCGTTTACAGTGTATTCTTGTAGTCTGAGGCTCCACCGCATCAGTCGTCCTGAAGGATCCTTTATACTCGCTAGCCAACACAACGCGTGTTGGTCACTGACGACTTTGAATGGCCTGCGATAAAGATAAGGGCGAAATTTAGCTGTAGCCCAAACGATGGCGAGGCATTCCTTTTTGGTCGTAGAATAGTTGCCTTCCGCTTTTGACAGCGACCGGCTAGCGTAAGATATCACCTGTTCGAATCCGTTTTTCCTCTGGACTAGAACGGCACCGAGGCCTAGGCTACTGGCGTCAGTATGGATTTCTGTATCGGCGTACTCGTCGAAGTGCGCAAGTACCGGCGGCGACTGCATGCGTCGTTTGAGTTCTTCAAATGTGTCGGCCTGCGGCGTTTCCCACTTGAACTCAACATCACATTTAGTTAGACGTGTCAACGGCTCGGCGATGCGTGAAAAGTCCTTGACAAAGCGCCTGTGGTAGGCACACATGCCAAGGAATCTACGCACTGCCTTCTTGTCGGTGGGCTGCGGGAACTTTGCGATGGCAGCTGTTTTCTGCGGGTCGGGGCGTACTCCGGATTTACTGATGACGTGGCCTAGGAAGAGAAGCTCGGCGTAAGCGAAGCAGCATTTTTCTGGCTTCAGAGTGAGCCCTGATGACTTGATCGCCTCTAGTACTGTGGCAAGCCGCCCAAGGTGATCGTCGAAATTTCCGGCGAATACAACCACGTCATCCAAGTAAACGAAACAGATCTGCCATTTAAATCCCGCTAAAACCGTGTCCATCACGCGCTGGAACGTTGCAGGCGCCGAGCACAGTCCAAATGGCATAACCTTGAACTCGTAGAGGCCGTCTGGGGTGATGAAGGCGGTCTTTTCGCGATCTCTTTCGTCGACTTCTATTTGACAATAGCCAGACTTGAGGTCCATCGAGGAGAAGTACTTAGCGTTGCAGAGCCGATCCAATGCATCGTCTATCCGTGGAAGGGGGTATACGTCCTTCTTCGTGATCTTGTTCAGACGACAATAATCGACGCAGAAACGTAGGGTTCCGTCCTTTTTCTTCACCAGGACAACAGGGGATGCCCACGGGCTTTTCGACGCCTGGATGATGTCGTCGCGCAGCATTTCGTCGACTTGTTCTCTTATAGCTTCGCGTTCTCGCGGCGAAACTCGGTAAGGGCTTTGGCGGAGTGGTCGATCGTATTCCTCGGTGATTATGCGATGCTTGGTGACTGGTGTTTGTCGAATCCTCGATGTCGTCGAAAAGCAGCCTTTGTATCGTCGGAGCAGACTTCTGAGCTGCTGTTGCTTAATCACTGGGAGACTTGGATTAATGTCGTAGTCTGGTTCGGGAACCATGGTCGTCGGGGTAGATGCGGCTGAATCCGAGAGGACAAACGCATTACTGGTTTACACAATTTCCTCGATGTACGCGATCGTCGTGCCCTTGTTGATGTGCTTGAACTCCGGGCTGAAGTTTGTCAGCAGCACTTCAGTTTTCCCTCCATGCAGTCGCGCGATCCCTCTTGCGACGCAAATTTCACGGTCTAGCAGGAGACGTTTGTCGCCTTCGATGACACCTTTTACGTCTGCGGGTATTTCGGTGCCGACCGAAATAACAATGCTGGAGCGGGGCGGGATGCTCACTTGGTCTTCGAGCACACTCAAGGCGTGGTGACTACGAGGGCTCTCCGGCGGTATCGCTTTATCTTCCGACAGCGTTATTGACTTCGACTTCAGGTCGATGACTGCGCCGTGTTGGTTCAGGAAGTCCATACCGAGAATGACGTCTCGAGAACACTGTTGGAGGATAACGAAGGTGGCAGGGTAAGTCCGGTCATGAATGGTTATCCTTGCCGTGCAGATTCCAGTCGGCGTAATCAGGTGTCCTCCAGCGGTGCGAATTTGAGGGCCTTCCCATGCAGTCTTAACCTTCTTCAACTGGGCGGCGATGTGTCCACTCATGACGGAGTAATCAGCCCCTGTGTCCACTAAGGCGGTAACCGCGTGGCCGTCGAGAAGCATATCGAGGTCGGTGGTTCTTTGTATGGCGTTGCAGTTAGGTCTTGGCGTCGGATCACGGCTGCGTCGTGTTGAAGTGAAGCTGGAACGTCGCGTCGTCAAGTCGTCTTTCCTCGGTGTAGTCTTGGCTTTCTGACTTCGTCGGGACGGCGGCGTGTCGTTATTATGTCGTCGAGATGTTCTCTTCATCGTCTTCGTCGGCGGCGGAGGATCTTCGTCAGTTCGACGAACAGCAACCGCACCTCCATCGGTTGCTGCTTTTAGTTTTCCGGATATGGGCTCGCTGACCAGCCCCGGGCTGGGCCAGTGTATGGTTGGCGCTGCGGCGACAGGTAGCGGCCTGGTGATGGCGAACGCGACGGTCGTCGAGAGGTCCATTGAGTAGCGGCTAGGTAGTCGGCGATGTCACGTGGGCGCTCTCCAAGCTGTGGACGCGGCGCGTTGATGGCGCAACCTCGCAGTCCCATCTCTCGGTATGGGCATCGCCGGTAGACGTGACCTGCTTCTCCGCAGTGGTAGCAGAGTGGGCCGGGCGGTGGTCAGGAGCGCGCCAAACGTCTGTCTTCCTCGGGTAGCTGCGCTCGGCGATGGGTGGGCGTGCTGGCGGCGGCGGTGGTGGTCGACGGAATTGCGGCGTTACGGGGTCCTGGCACGGTCGTGGAAGGGGACCTTGACGGCGGGCGACGGCGGCGTAGCTCTTCGCTTTCGGCTGAGGCTGCGGTGGTTCTGGTTGCACCTCAGGAACTCCAAGCGATCGGTGCACCTCTTCTTTTACGATGTCGGTGATCGAGGCCACTTGAGGCTGCGACGAAGGCAAGACCTTGCGCAGTTCTTCGCGCACAATGGCCCTGATGGTCTCGCGCAGATCGTCCGTGGCCAGTGATTGAATTCCTGCGTAGTGGGTAGAGCTTGTACTTCGGTTGAATTGCCGGTTCCGCATTTCGAGTGTCTTCTCGACGTTCGTCGCCTCACGAAGAAACTCTTCGATGGTCTGCGGTGGGCTTCTTACCATCCCGGCGAAAAGTTCCTCCTTTACACCACGCATCAGTAGGCGGACTTTTATCTCCTCGGCCATATCCGGGTCGGCGTGGCGGAACAAACGGCTCATTTCTTCCGTAAAAATGGCAACGTTCTCGTTTGGTAGCTGCACTCGGGCGTCCAGCATAGCTTCGGCCCTTTCCTTGCGCACGAAGCTTGTAAAGGTGCGTAGGAAGCCGCTACGGAACAGGTCCCAGGTTGTCAAGGTCGATTCCCTGTTCTCAAACCAAGTTCTGCCGGTGTCTTCTAAGGCGAAGTAGACATGCCGCAGCTTCTCGTCGGAGTCCCAGTTGTTGAATGTTGCGATTCGTATTCGAATGTTGCGATTCGAATGTTGCGATTTCGAGTGTCTTCTCGACGTTCGTCGCCTCACGAAGAAACTCTTCGATGGTCTGCGGTGGGCTTCTTACCATCCCGGCGAAAAGTTCCTCCTTTACACCACGCATCAGTAGGCGGACTTTTATCTCCTCGGCCATATCCGGGTCGGCGTGGCGGAACAAACGGCTCATTTCTTCCGTAAAAATGGCAACGTTCTCGTTTGGTAGCTGCACTCGGGCGTCCAGCATAGCTTCGGCCCTTTCCTTGCGCACGAAGCTTGTAAAGGTGCGTAGGAAGCCGCTACGGAACAGGTCCCAGGTTGTCAAGGTCGATTCCCTGTTCTCAAACCAAGTTCTGCCGGTGTCTTCTAAGGCGAAGTAGACATGCCGCAGCTTCTCGTCGGAGTCCCAGTTGTTGAATGTTGCGATTCGTTCGTAGGTCTCCAGCCATGATTCCGGGTCTTCAGTCGCTGCTCCATGGAAGGTTGGTGGGTCCCGAGGTTGTTGTAGGATAACAGGGGACGCTGGGGCAGCCATTGGGATTGTCTTGACCACGATCTTCTTTGTCGTCTCAGGTAGAAGTCCGTGCTCTGGGGGCAGTCCTTGCAGTCTGCGGCTACCACGTTGGTCTTGGGCGATGTTGGTTCTGTCCTCGGGCTTCGGGCTTGGATCGCGGCTTTGCGGGGGCGTTCGGTACATGAACGCACTAGCACCTCCACCAGATGTCACGTGGTAGTGACGGTGAAGAAAGAACACAGTAGCAGTACTGTGAAAGACAAAACTAGCTTTTATTGGGCGAACCTGTGCCCACAAAACAGGCTACACTTAAAGCACAACGATAGCGGCGAACACAGTCGGCGATCGTCGAAAATCTGATCAGTGGGTCAAGCGCGTCGGCTTTTATAGAGCAGTCGTCGAATGTTCCAGACTAGTCGTTGGGACCCGTGAGCCTTCCAAAAAGTTCTACACCATTCGCGTTACGCGATGAAATCAGATAACACAAGGTTCGGCGACAGACAGACAGCCGGGTAGCCGGGTAGACAGCCGGGTAGAAGCATCGATAACTTTCCAGCAACATCGGATACATTCAGGCGCGTCCCTCGCTGTGTGATTACAGTTGTTAAGCGGCGAAACTTGGTCGCCCGATAAAGATAAGTATACACGTGTCAATATATATATATATATATATATATATATATATATATACATACACATACGGTGATGACGTCACATCCTCTTCTTTCTACCCCCGTCTATTGTTTCCATCATTCTTTCCATTGTTTCTTCCTGGGCTGCCGCGTTCTCAATCCTTGTGACAGCACGTGAGCCACTGTTTCGCTGCTTGGCTTCACTTTCGTCGGGCGTTCTTGCTAGCACTTTTCTGTCCGCGGACACGATTGCGCCGTTAGGAGGTAGCGGTGAACAGCTTCGCTGAAAGACCTGCGCCTGCCCCACCCATACGTGGCGGCCTTACCTCTGTCCTTCTCCGGTAGCTGCCACGAGTGTCACCATACTGTTACAAATACTTGCGGTTGCTTGAGATTTTGTGGCGAATGGACGTGCTTTTCGGGGCTCCATGGCGGCGACAAAATTATAAGTTTTTGTGCATGCTTTGAGGTTGCTTGTTTTTGATTTGCCGGTTTTTTTTTCTTTTAAATAGTAATTGGGTAGTTTTCTTTTTTTTTCCTTTTTTCGTCTTTCGCATTTCGTGTGCGCGGGGAGTTTCGTGTACTATTGCATTTGCAGGATGGTTAGAGCGCCCTTTCGCGTGACGTGGTTCAACACCTGCAGCCGGGTGGGACGTTGAGTTATTAGAGAGACTAAGAGCTATTAGTAATAGTCGATACCACTAATAGTTGAGTCGACTAATAATAGGCTACTAATAGTTGACCAATAGTTGAGACTAATAGCTATTAGTGGTTTTACTTTGCGCGTTTTGGTAGGAACGTGAGAGCATGGGCGCGTGGTTGAGCGCGTGTGAGAACGTGTCATATCTTGGGTCTCCGCAGCATTATTTGCTTTTGATACAGTGGGGAGACTTCCATTACGACATTTTTAGAATTTGGATTCTGTGCGTATGGGTTTTTGCTAAAAGGCGCGCGCTCTGCATTATTATATTATTACAGTATTTGCATCAGAAGAAGCCGTGCAACACATGGCAAAAAAGCTGGGAAAGCAGGTAGTGCGCGTGGGGGTCCCTCAAGGCAGATGAGGGCACGGATGAGAATGGAGAGGGAATCGAGTCAACCGGCCCTCACTGTGATGTCTATACTATGCTGCAGAAATTGGAGGGCTTCCAGAAAGAGCTTGTCAAACAGGTGGAACAGCTCAAAAATGAGCTAAAATGCACGGAAGCTAGTTGAAAAAAGTCTCGAAGCAGTCGAGGAAAAGCTGAACAGGGCCGCCATTGTCAACGAGAATGTGTGTTACAATGGAACGCAGTCCGCAGACGTGACAGGACAGGGAGGGCTAGCAAAGTACGTGGCATGCGTGCAACGTGATGAAGGGTTAGCTGGAAACAGCGGTACCCACTTTGAGGCTGCGACGTGGAAAAATCAGGGGCACAGGGGACAATGCTCCTTGTTCAGTCCGAATCATGCGGAAAAAGTCAAAGGGAAGCAGGGAGAGGTGGAAGATAGTGCAAGGGTGATTATCGCCGGCGTCTCAAACCTGGCTGGGTGCTCAGAAGCATTTGTGCAGAGCGTGAAAGGCGTTAAAGAGTTGCGGTAGGGACATTTCCAGGGCGGACACTGGGTTCCTTCATGGAGCCAGCAAAATAAAAGCTCGCGGAAAATGCCCACGTGCGCAGCCTTGTCATAGTAGGAGGTGGGCTAAATGACGTCCTAAACAGGAAAGGAACAGGACTAGCCCAGAGCTTAGCGAATGGGGTGGACGACTTGCGCGACCTATCCCCTCAGGTGCAGATCGTGGTATGTACGGTGCCGGAGGTGACTGTACGTGACAGCCACGTACAAAGAGCCATAGTGGCTGCTAATGAGGCATTATGGACAATTTGCTGAGAGAAAGGCTTCGAGATTGTCGAAGTAAACAGGGAAGTGAGGAGGTGTGGAGGTTTTGAACGAGACGGGATCCACTTCAATTACAGGCTGGCACGAGAAATGGGTTGGCAACTTGGTGGTCGCGCTTTTGCTTTTTTAGGGGGCCCGTGGGCGCCCAGGAGGTCAGAGTAGATAGTAATGAAGAAGGTCCCCTAGAGGAACCTCAGAAGAACATCGCCGTCGATAACAGAAAAAGGAGCAAAGCAAGAAAGAGAGCTCGTCATGCAATAGCCTACATAATCATGCAGTGCGGCGGAAGAGTGGAAAAGTGGGCAGAGAATGAGAAGCAGTTAAATAGCGAAGAAATATGAGTCTATGCGGTGACAGAAACGCACCTTAGAGACTTATAAGAGCATAATTCTCAGTGACTGAGAATTATGCTTGGGAAGGGTGCAACGGAACTAAGTCGGAAAGAAGGGAAGGGGGAGTCAGAATGCTTATCCATCAGGGAGCCAAATAGAAAAGATTAAATTCAAACAGGCAAGAGCATCTTACGTTATCAGGTACAAGGATTGGTAGCAAAACATGGCTGGGCGTTACGTATTTGTGGACGGGAAATAATTGCACATAGAAAAATAAAGAGTCAGTGGAATGCTTAAGTGCTGATATTCAGGGTTTCGGGAATGGTGCTGAAATTATCCTATGAGGTGACATGAATCCCCGCATACAGGAATACCCACATACAGGAATGCCGACATACAACGCGAAGCCAATGCTAGAATTTTGTGAGCAAGATAACCTTGTTAGCGTGAATTTAGGGCCTAAGTGTGAAGGGCAGATCACGTGAGAAGTCTTCTGCCCTTCACACGTGAGAATTCCTTCTGTCTGATGACAGAAGGAATTCCTGATAAGTTGAGAGAAATGGTCATTGATGAGGAAGGTTATAGCAGCATAGGGACTGACCATAAAAGCACCATTTTGAAAATGTGATATGTAGTTGGAAAAGAGAGCAAGGAGTGCGAAATCGCCAGTCCAAATTTGAATGCTGAACGAATAACAAATATAGTCACTAGAGTCGAGGAGGAACTTGGCTAGTGGCCAAATAATGAGTGGGAATATAGTGAGCTTCTAAGTGTAATAATGACAGAAATATGGAAAGAGAAACAGCATGTTCGTTAGAAAGGAAAAAAGAAACCGAAAAGCTGTTGGAACAATCAGATATGAGAAGCGATCGCCGAACGACAGAAAGTGCCCAAGAGCACAGGCAGGCAAAGAAGGCGCAGGTGCCGCCGGATGAAGTAGCCAGTAAATGGGAAATATACCTGGAGAAAAAGTCTATGGCCCAAATATGCGTGCAAGCACAATTAAAAGGTGAAAGTGAACGCTGGTTGTAAGAAATACGTGGGAAAAAGAAGGCACACCTAGAATATTTTGGAACCACATAAAATTATTATGCAGGAAGTCAACAACAATACAATAACACATCCTAGACGAAGATGAAAACAGACTGGAAAGAGAAGCGGCAACAAATTCATCCGAAAAATAACAGCCAAATCTTTCAAAGGCAATGCCGAGGTTGTATTTGAAGGAAAAAGAGCATGAAAGAGACCCAGGTCGAAAAGGAGCTGGTGCTGACAAATTTCAACTGGAAGAAAACCGAAGGGAAAATTCCTAAGCACACAGCCACAGGGCTAGACGAGGATCATATTAGGCTGATTAATGAACTAGGACCAAAAAGTAAGGAAGCTCTCGTTAAAGCAATAGAAAAAACTTTAAAAGATAGACGGATACCAGACAGTTGGCGACAAAGTAGAATGAACTTTAATTATAAAGGTAAAGGGGAGAAAGATTGAATTCACTCGTATAGACCATAGACCATTACATCGGTGATATACAGGGCTAGCAATGCAGGCAATCAAATTAAAGCTTCAATGATGGGCAGAGAATAATGGCATTTCGGGAGAACTTCGGGATAACTTCAGAATAAGTAGGCGTTTAGATGGTAACTTATTTGTTCTTACACAGTGTATTAAAATATCAAAAGTAGAAAGCAGACCGTTATATATGGCCTTTTTAGACATTATAGGAGCCTATTACAACGTATAACACGACATGTTGCGGAATATTCTGGAAGTGGAAGGTTTTGGCGACGATTGCCTAGCGCTTTTGAGAGAGATTTACCTAGAAAATACCGTTTGCGTTGAATGGAAAGGGATGAGGAGTGAGGAGAAAGTTCATATCAACAAGGGACTGAGGCAGCGGTGCCCTTTATCCCCACTGCTGTTTATGATGTACATGGTGAGGATGGAGAGGGCGCTGGAAGGAAGTAATATCGGGTTTAATCTCTCATACGAGCCGGTGAGTACAGTAGTAGAGCAGCAGCTTCCAGGTTTATTTTATGGGGACGATATTGTGTTGATAGCTAACAAGCAAAGTGATTTGCATCTGTGGACAGGAAGGCAACAATTTAGGTCTAAAATTTAGTGTTAGAAAATCAGGTGTTATGGTATTCAATGAGAACAGTGAACAGAGAGTGGCAATACAGGGCCAGGAAATACCTCGGGTAACAGAATATAAATATCTTGGCATAAATATCTAGGCAATAGATATACTTTACACAGGAAAAAACAATAACAGTGAAGGGGAGGAGAGATGAAGCTATAATGAAGCAATGAGCGCTTTGGGGATACAATAGGTACTAGGTGCTCTGAGGTATGTGAAAAGGTGAAATGGTTCCAAGACTTAGTTTTGGAAATGCGGTTGTTTGCTTTAAATCAGGGGTACAATCAGTACTCGACGGGAACCAAAGGTCAGTGGGTCGCCTCGCATTGGGCGCTCCCGGGAAGACTACAAATGAAGCTGTGCAGTGTGATATGGACTGGACTAGTTTTGAAGCGAGGGAAGCTCGCAGTAAAATTGAGTATGATGAACGACTGAGGAATATGGAGAAAGTAAGTGGGCTGGGAGAGTGTTGAGGTATCTGTACAGGAAAAACATTGATTCACAGTGGAGGAAAAGTACTGGGAAGCTTACCATCAAGTATGCGGCCTGTGGGGTGGGTAACACCGCAATAAAGAACGTCAAGTGGAAAGTCAGAGAAGCCGAAATAATCTCATGGGTTGCGGCAATGGAAAAGAAACCTCCCATGAGTAACTACTTAAGAGGAAAAAACGAAATCAGGAAAGAAACCATTTATGATAACTCAAAGGGAAGTTCATTACTTTTCAAGGCGAGATCAGGGCCGGTATTTTGTAGCGATGCCTTTTTCCGATTCTATGCTTTTTCACTCTTTTCGCGCTTGGCCAGTGGTCAGAGCGACGGTCTGCCCACATTATCAACGGGATCGGACGGCCGTGTGCGGTGGATGATAAGAATAGCATAGAATAAGGCATAAGGCATCGCTACAAAATAGCGGCCCAGGATGCCTTCGAACAGGCACCTATAAAGTGAAATAAAAGAAGGAAGAAGAAGCATGTACTTGCTGCGGCAAAGCTAGAGAAACTATGGAGCACGTTTTATTAGAATGTGAAGACGTCTACCCTGTGGTCGGTTTAGCCACCACTGGCCTCCTTGAAGCCCTTGGGTTCATCGAAAGCAGTGGAAAAGTAAACATGTCCGCAATAGGGATTAGTAAGAGGCGATGGGAGGATTGGTGGAATAAAAGTAGGGAAACGAGAAAAAACGGAAACGTACAAAAGCACAGTTCGCTAGAGGGGATCAGAAAATTTGGTTGTGGCAGTTCATAGCGTTTTTTTTTTTATTGGTTGACCTAGGTAGGACATTAGTCAGTATAATAGCAAGAGCTTCGTGGTGCAACCGACTGCCTCCTTCCAAAGGGGACGCTCATAACATAGATCCATTCATTCGCCTGCGGGGCGTCGCATAGGAACGATTTGCTTAAGAAAGTAGGGGCCACGTCACGTAGCAAGAAGTGGCTGATAAAAGCGAGCGAGCATGAGTATTCCCACATACTAGTAGTATAAAGGATGTTCCACGTAACTTGAGCCAAACATGAAAAAATATGTAAATGCTACGTAGCTAGACAGAACCAAGCTAGTGTTGTTTTCAGTCGCTTGGAGAAAGTCATTTGACCTAATTAAATAATAAGCATTGATTAATAACGACTTATCAATAATACCTTTTTCAATTAATTACTTATTACTTAATTAAGTTTGTCGAGCAATGCGTGAAACTCCGGATACAGCTTTCTGTTGCTCAATACGTGCTATATAATATCCTTCTTTCCGAGCGGGAAAGAAGCCCGCAAATACAAGGAAAAAAGACGCGCGACAGGCCATCCGAGGCGCTTTGCGTGTATTCGCGGGCTTTTTTCACGCTCGGAAAAACACTTTCATGTAGCACGTATCGAGCATCAGAAAGCTGTATCGAGTTTCGCATGCTGCTCTAAAATAGTCTTATAGATACTTTTCATCGAATTATAATACTTGAGAAGCTGATTGATTAATAAAGAATAATTATCTAATTACTCGGAAAGAAAATAATATAATTTGAGTATCTCGAAGCGATGGCAAACAACATTACCTTGTTTCTGTCAAGCTATATGGCATTTATCCAGTTTTTTAACTCTAGCTAAAGTTAGCTCCGACACCCTGAATGCTCCTTTTAAGCCCAGGCCGTGACGGAACAGTTTGTAACGTTTCTTCGCCTGAGTATATTAAATTTAAGGTCAAGCAGTCGTCATCACACAATCGGTCGTGTCCCAATTGCAATTTCCCGCCTTACACATACATGTTGGTCCTCCTAGTAACGCTTGACAGAACCCTCCAAACATGGAGGATAGCGTGCAACCTGCAAATGTTTCGCATGACATCAATCCTACAGTGCGTGGCATGTGCAGAAGTTTTCTGTTTATTGTTTTTATCTTTCTGTCCAGCGCTGTACATGATAAAACGTAAAGGTGCATTTATAGCCTGCGTTAAACATGTTCCTGCCACATAGGGTGACTAATGTCTAAAATGAGCAATTTAAGGGAATGCCTGCCAGCCAAAATACCTATACCGCGATACGAAACAAATAAGTAAAAATAAACTGCATAAAACAAGCGTGGCAGGACATTCCTCAGAAGAACAACCAATTGAAAGTAAGTAAAACATATAACAAGCAGGGATACTGTGACGATGGTTTGCCGGTGCCACTCTTTTTCAGGCTACACGAGCGGGCTCAACGGCCCCAACAGCTTTCAGGCCACGTTATATGTCGCCAGAATTGGCGGGCCGCGAAGAGCGTGGATGATAATAAATGAATAAAATTGAGCGATAGGCATCACTTCATTAAAGCGGGCTGGAATCAGTTTTGGGGAAAGTTAGTTCCTCGAGAGAGCTATATCGGAAATATAGGGTGTTCGACGCGTCACAGTTAATTTCATGCAAAAATGGTGAGAATGTTCCAGTGTCGCTGATTCAAGATGGCTGCCGGGGCTTTCAGAAGCGCATAAAAGGCAATAATCCTCGCCTGGTGCGCCTCGCCAAGATTGTGCGGCAAAAATAATGGTATGTAGTGGTGTTTGCCAGCTGTCACAAACATCTGTGCCACCGGAAACTCAGTTGCAACTCGTTAAGTGATAGCCGCCGCGTTTCCTGCGACATAGCAACGACTTGTTAGTGTTATCTTAAAATTCTACCCACTTTTGTTGGCAGAGTATTTTCAGGGCTTTAGAGCAGGCTGTTGGGTTATGACAAAGACTTTCCAGAGTCTAGCCTTATCGCCCGCGTTTGCAGCGGTGGCATATCCACAAGAGAGCGGCGGACGCCCTGTTTAGTGGCGACAAAAAAGGAGGCTCCTAAGAACAAGAAAAGAAAAGCGATATTTCCATACACGTCGGCGTGCCTTCTGTAATACTGCCGCATCAAGCAACCGCTTCACGTATAAGATAAAGAAATAACGCGGTATTTGGCCAGAACCCAGACAAACCTGGCACTTAGCAACAGGCAGTTGTGCTTCTAATGCTCCTGCAGGCCACGCCGCTTTCGACAACCCATGGAAGCGCACGTGTTGCACCGGAACAAGAGATCGTACGCGTCATTTCTCTCTTTCTAAGGATTATATGCATTTTTAAAAATTCTGATCTTTGTTGTAACGCGAAGATGCGGCGGGCATATTTCAATCATAGGGTTTTACGGGCGAAAACCACTTTCTCATTATGAGGCACGCCGTAGTGAAGAACACCAGAAATTCGGACCACCTGGTGTTCTTGAACGTATACCTAAATCTATGTACACGACTGTTTTTCCATTTCGCCCCCATCAGAATGCGGCCGCCGCGGCCGGGATTCGATCCCGTGACCTTGCGCTTAGCAGCCGAACACCGTCGCCACTAATTTAGGTCCATTACCACATTTAGATACAAATAAGGGACGATAAACATATAGTGCACCCTTTCAGCATCGATACAATGAATGG
Source organism: Dermacentor albipictus (assembly GCF_038994185.2). NCBI lineage: Eukaryota > Metazoa > Arthropoda > Arachnida > Ixodida > Ixodidae > Dermacentor > Dermacentor albipictus. The sequence continues at coordinate 343,944 of NW_027225632.1, read as the reverse complement.
CATCAAATGTGTACGTTTGGCTAAGCTCAGCTGGCATTGGTCACCTAATGAACTTCACGCCACAAAAGAATTGTTGTCAAAAACCCTGCCCAATGTGGCCCGTAAACATATTATTTGCTCTTCCTCATTTGCCGTAGATTGCGCTGGGGCTCTTCCTCGCAAATTCTATGTGTATTCACAATAGCTGAAATCACGTAGTCCACCTAGAAGCGCCGCGGGCCAGCTTGGTGCACGTGAAAGAAAACAGGTGAAAACGCTTTCTAGACAAACACTAAAAAAGAAATCCACGCAACGGCGCCTACACAAGCCTCGCCCGAGAAATAAGACCCTCCAGTGAAATAAAACAGACAAACAATCAAACAACGGACCGGCATCGTTTCCGCCAGCATGTTCCACTGCCCACATCTACACAGATGGCGGAGCGTGTTGTTAGGCACGCTTTATGTGCCAAGGGAAATAGCGCGAAATCCCGCCTTGCGAGCTCAGTAAGAAAAGGGGCACGCCTAGAAGGCACAGGATGAAAAAGAAGAAAGGTTCCGCAGACAGCAAGCATCCGCACATGTGCTGGTGTGCCGCGTAATAATCGGCAAGTGGGCGCAGAGCTCCCACACACCCCCTCCCATCCCCGCCATTCCCGGCCGTCGTCCCCTCTACATCCTGCCACGGCTGCCTGGCTAATACGCGGCTAGGATTCTAATTCGGGATTTTTTGGCGCCCCCCGAGGCGTCCTACTCCTCTGACTCGCTCTTTCTCTCTCACACTCCGGAGGCTTCTTTCCGTCTCTTGGCCATGGTCGTAGTTCCTTGCCGCGCCCGTGTTCAACCCACACAGCGTGAAGGAAAACTGTGTGAAAACACACGCACGCGCGTCCAGCAAGCGCAGACACCGTCTACTTCTACCGCTTTCTCACTCTCCCCACCGTGCCTGAGCGACGTCACTTCCACCTGCCGAGAATCTATTTAAGACGGCGAGCGGCATCCCGCTTCACCTGCGGTGCCGTATCATCGGCTGACGAAAAACAGGAGTCAACAACGTAGAGACGGACCCCTTATTTTTCGACCCAGGACCGAGAGGAAGCGCGGTGACGCGCTACCACTGTGATTTTCTTTACGTCTTCGTCGAGTTGCGACGGGGTGGAAAAAGCGCGTGGTTGCCTGCTGTGTCATCACCGCGCGATCCCCGAGCGTGTGTCAAGGCACGAGAGGGAGAGAGCGTCAACGACGACGCCGCGGGATCGAATCTCTCGAGAACAGATCAATCGTACTCACCCCCTCAGCCGAGCACCGTTCGAGAGACCCTTCGCACCTCGTCGTGTAGGCCGATCGAATTAGGCGCCTTCTTTGAGCTCTCCGGAAGCACACGGCGAGGAATTACCGTCGGGAAAGTTCCGCGATGGCCGAGAACAGCAACGGAACCACGTCCCCAGCCACCCCGCAGGAGGCGATCATTCCGATCGTCTTCGACGGCAAACAGCACTTCCCGGGCAAGCAGCAGTTAGCATGTTCACGCCAGGTCTTCGAGATGGTCGAGCGCAAGGAGCCACTGGTTCCCTTGGACGACGACACTCTGCAGCGGGAATGGGATGAGTTCATCGAAGACTTCCCACAGTGCAGCAGGTAATTTCATTGCCGAATGCATTACTCCATAGGGATCTCACGTCATTTAACTCCCCTACAACTTGGTGAGTGGAGGGAAAAAAATGCCGGGATGCCTCCCTACCTAACTTCCTCGGCCGAAACCTCGGATGTATGGCTTCTGCCAAAGGTATTGAAATGCACGCGCGCCCTGTAAAACTAAAGAAACGGCCGCGCTCGAACGCAGGAGTGCCAACTCTGCAGCGTTCAAGCGCGGTCGCGGAGTTTCAGAGGCCAGGGGAAGCGAAGCAAACGCGAGCCATGAAAGACGCTCGCGTCTCTCGTCCGAATGTCACCCGTTTGTCGTCGAACGCAACGAACATGAATGGGACTTAAAATGTTGCGGTGGGTCTTCGAGCCCAAGCCTTCATTGTTCAGTAACATAAACTGTTTTAAAACTCGTTCTTCGGGCAGCTTGTCAAAGGTGCCTCGCTGCGCCGCGTTATAGGCGAGCCCGTGAACCTAGGCGTACCCGATCGGTCGACTAGTTTCGTAGTGCCCCTAAAAGGATATGGTAACTAACATGTACTGATTCTTCACTTATATTTTACTGGTCAGCCTCATTGTAAATGATGTATCGCGAGTGTTTATTTACGTGCGGTAAAAGTTTCAAAGCGTTGGTCAATAATTACGAACTCTTAGAAAAATCCGATGAAGTATAGCAAATCGCTAGAAAGAGCCGCTAGAAAAAAAACTATCACTTTCGTGGCGCAGCAAAACAGTGCCATAGCTGTCCTAAAAAAGAACGCTATCACTTTGCTCGGATAGTATACGTCAAGATGTTTTCGTTGCCTATTTTAACTCGTCGGCCACCCTGAGGTACCAACCGCAAATAAGCAGACATGACCTCCCATGAGTCCGTTATCCTAGCTCAGCAGTTATTTCTAGGACAAAATTAGAAAAGAATGACCAAGACAAACAAATTCTGGCTTCATGAGCCAATGAAGATTTAGCTATACTATGTACAGAGCAACAACCGCAAAGCATTATATACGAGGGACATTCCGAAAGTACGTTTCGTCATTTTTTTACAGCCAAGCTCTTGGGCTACTTTTTACGTGTAGAAAGAAATCCTGAAGGTAGTGCAATGCCGGGCCGACCCGCGGAGGAGGGGACGCAGGCGTTAAGCACTCCCCGTACGTGGGGCGATCCCGAAGATAATGCAACACCGGATTGACCCGCGGCGGCGGTGCAGTTCGCCATTAAGAGGCGCACATACACTGCTTTGCTGGTCATCATTCTTCACAGAATGGCAGGGCACTAAGTTTTTTGAAAGAGAAGATGGCACATCAGGTGAAACAAGCAATCGCAATGGAGGGCGGGAGGGGACTCCATTCCGCTGCTGGTTAAAGAGAAGCTGAAAGGTTTTCCAGAAAAAATGAGTGAACATCTGTACATAATGGTTTTCAACCCTCCGAATTCGAATATCGTATCGAAATTGAGCGAAAGAAAGCGCAAATATATTTTATTTCGACGAAAACTGCAGCAGCGGACACGCCCAGCTCGCGCGTCTCGTTTCCGCCTGTGATTGGTCGGGCGCCTCGTGACGTCAACTCTAGTAACCGACCGCTGCCGCTACACATGAAGCACGGTGCCAGGTAGTTTGGTGCTGTTTTTCTTAGACGGTAATGAAAAATTGAGAGAGACTGCGTTTTTCTGAGGAGTTCGGCGTTACTTCCTACATGTACGAGCCGATTGCGAAGAGCCGGCCTCTCGAAGAAGCAAACGATGCTGGTGCGACCAGTGCTTTCGACGCGAACGAAACCAGAGTCTTGGGATCTCCTCGTGTTGGAAATGCTCTTTGGTGAGTGTGTTTTTTGCAAAGCGATCTAGTGATCTCGCCGATCTTTCGCCGATCTAGTGAGCTCGTTTCCGGTCAAACAACTGTAGTGTTGTGTTCCTGCATGCCTCCTCGTGGAACGTAAGCGGGGATGCGATGGTCGGCATTTGTGCGCTGTCCAAAGCTGTCGGCAATCTACAAAGACGGTTTAAACGCGTGAAAAGCTTCCCGGTTCATGCAGTACGTGTAGTGACCTTCATCTGTTGACTACCACGTTGACTACCACTCACGTTGATTACCACTCACGTTGACTACCACGCACGTTGACTACCACTCTACATACACGCAGATGCACCAACAAAGGAATGCAGAGTCGATCGAAGCACATTACGATGGCAGGCACGTAGAAACAAGCGCGGTCAGGCAGGGTCGCGGACGCTGCGAACGAACGACACTAGAGTTGACGTCACAACACCGCGGTTTCAGGTCTCCGCTCGCATCGTCAGCGTCAGCAGCAGCGCGCGGCATTCGACGGGGACCGGAGCTACAGCGCAATTCCAACCGACTATTACGTCGCTTCTAATTGAAAAAAAACCCCAAAATTTTACTTACGTGGTGTAAAAGGTTCCCGCATCCGTGTATGAGCGTCTTATTGAATTCGACAGACTCTTCAGCTTCCCTTTAAACGACGGAAGGAGTGTTAGCGGATTACGAACGACGCATGCGCAGGGCGCCAAACAAGAGATAGTAGCAGCAGACTGGCGTGCCCAAGGTTATTCCGGTACAAATTCCAATTGAAGACAGACGTGGGCTGACAACGTGGTCACCAATGGAAGTGCTTGCTGTTATCCGGAATGAATGGGCGCCTGTTTCCTAAATTGAAAGCCGCACTCTCGGGACGTCACATCCTAAACAATGCAGAGGTGTAGCAGGCTGTGCGACAATTCCTTGCATCGCAGGGCGCGGAATTTTACCAGAGTGGTTTCTTCAAACCGACTGCACGCTACGACGAATGTCTCAATATCGGGGGCGCCTATGTGGAAAAACATGATGACAAAAATCAAAAATCATGATGCCTTGGTGGATGTTTTTTTTGCAATAAATTTCCCGTGTGAACATAACTGACGTAACTTACTTACGGAAATTTCGCTCGCGCATATATATATATATATATATATATATATATATATATATATATGTATATATATATATAAACAAGTAATATCATAAGAAATCAACACACAAGGACAACATATGAGAAATTACCTGGATTTCGCAGATGAACGAAAGCGGTTCGTGCGAAATGTATTTCATTCATCTGCACTTGTTCTCGATGTCCTGTTGACGTACTGTATCCAGACAAGAGAGCTGACACACTAGCTCCTGAACCCACAGCTTTTTCGCGCATTCGAATCATCAGTGGCTCACATTTCGATGGCGCTGATTTAACTTATCCCCAGATACCTGGAGCCGGACTTCATAGACCGCAACTTTCCGGCGCTCAGCAAGAGACTGTCCGAAGACGCTACGGCAGACGCGAGCGGTGGGGAAGAGAAAGTGGTCGTTTACGATGTAGACGTCAAGCAGTTCGGACCGGACGACATAAGCATCCGGGTAAAGGACGGCAATGTGTCCGTGGTGGGGTGCTCCGAGAAGGTCCTCAACGGCGGAGGCAAGTACCTCAAAGAGGAACTGCTGGGAGGCATGCGGGTGCCCGCGGACATCGAAGCCAACGACGTCGTGCTGGAGACGACGCCCGAGCTGCGACTGAGGATCTCGAGGCTCGAGTCGCGGCCGGGATTGGCCATGTCGTCGGCTTCGTCCTCGGCGCCTTCGTCGGCCGAGAACTCGCTTGCCGACAGGTGAAGCGGCTGCATGTGGCTTGAGTTGGTGACAGAACAATGCGCGCGAGGCGGCAATTGGTTCCGCGCAGCGTTGTTCAAGGGGGACAGGCCGCAGCATACTCGGAACAGTGTGAAGGCTTTCACGGAGAGACTATATAGCGGTGGCTAGAGATAGCCGAAAGTATCTTTTTCGCTCAGTTTATTTTTTAATTCAACGGAGACTCCTAACCCTAAACTGCTGAGTATTTGTGCACTCCCTTTATGCGCAGCTCATTAGGCGAGGCAGGTCCTGCCGGACGGCCGCGTCTTTGGGACACGTTCATTAACTTCTATAGTTTCCTTAGTATCCTGTATGTTCAGTTGCGTCTGATATATTACCTCTATAGATATCTGATACTGTTCTCCCTGATAGTGCATGTTGAAAGCGGCGTTATTTATTGCATGTTGTAAGATAAATGTCGAGCTTCTTGAGGACCAAGAGTGTGTTTAACGTGTGTTTACTCACTGCTCGCTGTACTTGAGTGAATAAAAGTGTCCCAACTTTCTTTCAGCCGCCAAATGACCGAGTATTTTGCTCATCGATAGACCTGAAACAAAAATAGGTACCTCGCTGCGGAAGCAGTGACTGCAGTGCACTACTGTTCCTTTCCAGTGCTGTTTGTGAAGGTCGTAAATCGACAGCATCGGGAGAGGGGTTGGTCCCAGCCCGTGTACTGCGAAGTGAGCGTCAATGCATCACTGGCACGCTCGTCCATGATTGCAATTACACGACTATAAATTGAGTGTGCGTGAACTCGCTGATGGGTCCATGTGTGTATGTGTGTGTGGGAGGGGGGAGGTTGAAAGCGAACACAAGTGATCAGCGTTGGTAAATATCAACATATCTGAGTGAGGGTACAAGCGAGGGTTCCTATGTAAATGCGAATCGTCGTGACTCTGAACGCCGATTGTTGTTGACGAATGTGAGAGGCAGGGTGAATACACATACGAGTAGCATTAAGAGCAACATAAGCGCATTTACCCCACTCGTTCAGTGTTTCGGAGCGCACTTCACGGTGCGATGAATATGACTGTAGCGTTCATTATGGGTTTAATGTGGTGACAAGTTCAACGCAGAAGCGATGGTGAAAGCACTAGAGAATGCACGCACAAGCACTACTACTGCCTTTTCCTTTTTGCTTACTGCTACCGTCTTCATTCATTCATTCATTCATTCATTCATTCATTCATTCATTCATTCATTCATAACTTTATAGAGTGCCTTGCGATTTGGTGGGGTGGACCTGGACCCCGTGTAGGTTTTGGCCAAGGGTTGTTGGCCCTCGGCGGCTTCCGCGGCTCGCTGGTCGGCCCAGAGTTGGTGCTGCAGGTCCAAGCTGAGCAACGCAGACTCACAGTGCGCGCGAACGCTGTCGCAGTTCAAGGCTGCATAACCGTTATGCTGTACTATAGCTGTACATTCATATAGGATAGGCTCCAGGGTGGCTCTAGAGTAGCTTTGTCTTCACTTGTCAGTCGTGTATAAATCTGGGTCTATAAGGTGCGTAACAGGTGGACTCGGATAAGATCTGGTCTGTAACTGCCACCATTCGGCAGACTGATTCTTGCTTAATTTTGGGCGCGGCGGCAGCAATGTGCGCCTCTGGAGTCTATGGTGTTGTGCAATTTTGTGAAATCTGGTCATTCAATATTTCCCATCATCCAATCATCATCATTGATGATGGAAATATTCCCGATGAGTGGGAGTGGGAAATCATTTGATTTCCCACTCCCACTCATCGATAGTCGGTGAGGCGGGGCTAACCGAGGCTTGGTCCGTAAGCTCTCGAGCCATGCGGTGCGCCGCCTCATTGCTACCGTCTGGTAGTGTGTGAGCGGGTGTTCAGATGATATCGACACTTTTTTCGCAGTTCGCTAATTTTAGGAGTCGTAGTGCCTCTGGGGAGATTCGACCTTGGCGAAGTTTCGTATGGCCGTCTGGGAATCACTGATAATTATTCCCGCTTGTGTTTGGACTATGGCTAGCGCGAGAGCTGTTTCCTCTGCGGTTTCTGCGTGTAGTGTGTTGACTGTAGCACTCGTGGTGCATTTTTCCTCCTAATTTATTGCCACTGCTTTCTAGAGGCCCTTGTATCTGTATCTAGCTGCGTGCACAAATGTGGTGTCCTTGCTGTTACCCAATTTCTTCTGCATATTGCGTGCTCTGCTTTCCCGTCTACTCTGATGGTGGGTAGGGTGCATATTCTTGGGTATTGGAGGAATGGTTTTCATGTCTCTGATGTGTCTGGGCATATCTACTTCGACGCCTTGTTGGGTATGATACCTTAAACCTAGGCGATCCTATATTTGCTACCTGTTTTAGTTTTCGACAGGCGTTCATACTGTGCTATTCGTTGTGCCTCGATTAGCTCATCCAGTGTATTCTGGAGGCCCAGCTGCAGTAGTCTATTGTTCCTGATGGTGATGGAGAGTCCGTTTCGTTGCTTGTAGATGTTTCTGATTAAGCAGTCTAATTTGGATTTTGTATTTCACGTGACATCGTACCACCGTAAGTAGGATATCACGTATAATATTCTGCCTATTATGAATGCTTGGACTAAATTAAGCAGATTGCTTTCTTTCGTTCCACTATGTTTGTTGGCTATTCGTTTAAGTGGCCCTATGATTTCAGATGTTACATTGTCTAATTTGCGTATGGTCTCTCCATTGTAGCCGTTACATTCAATGATGAGGCCCAATATCCTGATCCTGTCCACCTTGGGTATGGGCGTACCATCTGCCGTAGTTAGGTGAATTTGCGGATTCTTTCGTTCCTTGTAGTTGAGTGGTATTCGGCCATGTCACGATGGTACAGAAATGAGGAGCTCATATTTCTCTGCCGAACATGCCAGCCCGGTTCCTGCTCGGTATTGTTCAACTGCTTCTATTGCACTCATCTTAAAACTTTTCATGCGCAATCAAACAGGGACATAGAATAGAAGCAACACAAGGACGAGCGCTTTCTAACAACTGGTTTTATTTTTGAAGAACCACCTGCTTAAATACCCACAGATCAGCGCGATCTGGTCAACAGAGCACGCTTATAGCTCATATAATACACACAGATCTCTGCGATCAAGAGAGCATGTCTATAGTACATATAACACTTGCGATAAGAAGACGTGGACCAAAGCCACCCGGTCAACATAAAAACAGCAAGGTGCATGAAACAACCACTTACAATAAAATGCGTTGAAGATGTGATGATAGAAGTGAATTTTCTTTATCCAACAATGAAACAGAAGGATGGCTGATGCATTTTTTTTGTTTTTCAATCCAGCGTGCTTCCACAATTTCCCTCGCGGTTTGATTCCAATGCCTATTCAAAATGTCGGCGCTACTAAGACAAGGTCAGCAATCATGTTCTTGGCGATGCATTGCCAAATGCGTACTAGGGCGAGCTTTCAGACTGGACCCTTAACATCGTGCTAATGCATCTCGCCGTCTGCCCTACGTAAACATGACCACACGTCATAGGGATCTGATAAACAACGTTCTTCGCGCAATCGACTAATTGGTTCTTGCGCGGATGTTTAACACTACATTATTTCTTTACCTAATTCATTTCTTGCGAACTTATTTTAATCTTAGAGCGCGCACTACCTATTTAGTTTTTTGCCGAAAATACCACTTTTACTGCGTGACTACCAGCCACCTTTTTAAGTCGGGACCGACAGGGAGTACCTGGCGGCCGCTGCGCGAGCCTGCTGGACAGCCCATTGCTGGTCTTGTAGGAGCGGGCTTCATATGGTCTAGTCCCATCACTTTCCTGGTCATATGTATATGCTCGCCACGATGGTGCCTTCGCTGCCGAGACGCAGCGTGACAGCACAACACTCCAAGGGGCCTCGTACGACGTCGGTCACTGGAACCACAGCGTGCGCCAGGTTGCACCGAACGTAGATGGCTGTCTGTGGTTTGCCGGGCTGGTGGGCGTCGTCCAGCACGGCGCGTCCGCCACCATCTGCACGTGTCCTGCAGATGGTGGCACCTGAGTAACTGGTGTATCCCGGGGGTCACAGGTCCTCGGCCGTCGCGTACACCTCCTGCAGAGCAAGCACGTCATAGTCGCTCTGCAGGAGATGCAGGGAAAGGTCTGCGTGTCACCGCCGCAGAGAGTTAGTGTTCCACTGGAGAGCAGTCGGGCGGCGACGACCCTTCCTTGCTGTTGGCTGATCAGCCATGGTGGTTGGCTGGCTGATGGCAAGCCACTGCCTGCAGGCAGATGGGTCGGAGCGGGTGGTCAGCTGGCAGCGTTGTGCTGACTGCTTCCATGATGAGCAGCAGGTTCGCTACCAGCTGATCTACGGTAGTCAGGGCAGGAGGCGCGGCAGTGTCCTGCTGTGTCTCCTGGCGGCGGGAGGCATGAGGTGCTGGTACGGGAGGCCTGTGTGCTGGACTGGGGCCCTTCAGCGCACTGCAGAGGACCACGCCGGCGATGATGACTGCTGCGGCCGCTGCTCCTCGCGGACTGCTGCCCTAACAGCGCGCCTCGACAATGGGGAGGTAGAGGAAGCCATCATTGTAGCCACCTTGCGTTCTTCCTGCCATTTGGGGCAACCAGAACTGTCCGCAGTGTGGGAGCCACCGCCGTTTCTGCAGCGTACGGCCTGGCAGGAGACGTTCGCCGCGTGGCTTTTGCCACAGGAGGTGCAGTCGGTCGGCCAGTGACTGGACTCCAGGACGTGCCCGAAGCGGGCGCACTGTCGACATTGTACTGGGCGGGGCCTGGCTGGCCTCATCCTGAAGCCGAGGTTGAAGAGGCGTACGTGCTCCGGGGGGACCAGTCCCGCGAAATGGATGGTGATGGTGCTCCCGTCCATCGTTGCCGACACTACAGGGATGCTGGACTCGATGGTTGCCAAAAGGTCCGTGTCTGCAGGCAGCTCGCTCAGACCGTGCAGGAAGCCGATGCTCTTGCCGAGCTCGGCTGGTAGTAGGGCAGTCACAGGGATTGTGTGCAGCTCGGTGAGCTTGAGTAAACCCTCCAGGCACTCCTGGGTGATGGTGTAGGCGGCCACGCTGTTGCGCCTGTGGTTGACGTGAACCGCTGATACACCGGGCCGTGAAGAGAGGGCCGCGGCAAGTGCGAGGTGCGGTGCTCCTCGGAAGGCTCCGCCAGGCGCCGAGGGACGGCAGAGCGCCGTACCTACGACCGCAAGGTCCACCGGCAGCGCAGCATTCTCCAGGGCCCGTGCACGCCTCCTGTCCTCCTTCGACTGCACCAGAGTGAAGCCGTCTGACGTTGGCCCACAGGCAGGTGGTGTCCCCCTATGTTCTGCCGCTGCAGGCACGTTAGGGGTGAGCGGGGTAGCAGGTTGGCGCCGCGAGTCGTCCGTTACCTTGGGAGAGGAAGGCGAGACATCGGCAGGCTCATTTCTCTGCTTCTTCTTCCCTTTTGGCTTCTGCCGCGGAGCAGTCTGGCAGGGCGGATCCTTCAAGAACCGCGCCGCGGGGTGCAATGGGCCCTGCGGTGACAAAACGTGGTTGTCTCTTCTGCCGGCTCCATGGGGTCAGTAGCGTTCTAGTGTGCAGCCGGTCTGCTGGCAGACGATGCTGCGGCGGTCGCGCCGCCATCGGGAGCAGACGGCGTGTCGGGTGTGGTGCCAGGCACGTCCTCTCTCGGAGGAGGCGCGAAGGAGGTAGCTGTCGCCCTTTCCGGAAATGCTTGCTCCACGTGGTCGCTGGCTGCCGCGTGCTGCTCCGGGCTAGGGGAAGCGCTCGACGGCTGCTTGTAACGCACGGCCGCCTCCTCGTCGTCGCTCTCTGTTTTGCGAGCGCGTTTTCTGGAACTGTACAGATCCATGTCCTCGTCTTCAGAGGGTGGGAGCGGGATTGAAGTATGGGGCTCCTCGTGTGCTGGAAAACCGTCCTCGGGGGCCTCCGAGGCTACTTCGGGGTCTCCTGGGGTATCCGAAGGCTGCGTGGGGGGACAACATGCTGATCGACGGAGCTGGCGCGTTGACTGAGCCACTCGCCCAGCATGCGAGTGGCACGGAGTTCGAGGTCCTCCCTTGCCCGAAGTTCATCGAAGGACGCTGGGCCGAGTGTCACTAGGCTCAAACTGGTGTGGCGACGATGGCGAACGCGCGGCGGGCGCTCTCCGGGCGAGGCGAAAATCATCTTGGGCTGCAAGAGCCTCTTCTCGCGCACGGGTAGAAGGCCAAGGAACAGCGAAAAGAAGCGATGATCATCCGAGTCGAATGACAGAAAGCTCTGCGTTCTAAACAGGAGACTCAGCGTCGTTCTTCCAACGGCTGCTATGGTAACGCGTGCTCACTCTAAAAGCAAGGGAGGGTATCGCAGAAGTGAACCGGCCGATTTACTTTTCAAAGCGTTCTTTCACTCTCGCAAAATGTAGAGCAGAGTGAAATGCATTGTTCACTGAGTCAACAAGCAGAGGGCGAAATCTGTTTTTCACTCTGCCGTTCTCAGAAAGAGTAGAATGCCCGTTCTACTCTTGCGGCAACAGAGAACAAAACGTAATCCTTTGCTTCAACTGAAAGAAAGAGGCTGCCCGCGAACATGGCGATGTATCACTCACGTACGCTGAGCAAAGAACACACCATTTTGCATCCATGAGAACACGCAGCCACAATTCAAAGGAACGCTGAACGAGCGCTCTACTTTTTTCACTCGGAGTTGCTCCACTACGCGAGCGTTCAAGACCGCGGAACAGCCCAGCACCGGACAAACGTGATCCGTCCAGCTAGCACCAAGAAAGGCCGTCCAAGGGAGATCGTGTGTGAGCCATTCGCGTCACCACGAAAACACGACAGTCGTTGGTCATTCGTTGGATATAACAACAAATCCTCCGCGGTAAGTGAATTCTGACTTAGGCGCACATTCTGCGTATATGACATGCTATCGCCAGGAAGTCGTCGCGGCGCTTAGTCGACGTGATTGACCACGGACTAGACAAGCGCGCTCTGTCTCTCCATGTCAATCAAAAAAACCAGTCATCACGATAACTGCATGTGATCTCATCACTTGCCGCTAACCGTAAGAGCTTTGAAAACCGAAACCGCTGCCAGAACCACAGTATGTTCAATAAGACGTGACGCGAGAGGACGCTTAAAATAGTTTGTTCACCAGCCCTTGATTCTGAGCCTATGCGGAGCCTCCTTAACGTGCGTTTTGTGTGTTTGAATTCATTCACTTTGGCAGTCTATTGTGTAGGGAACGCTGTGGAAATAAGGAGTCACATAGCAGAAGGCATCATTTTACTGGCGCCATACTTTCGTTACAAAGAATCCGCGCGCTTGACGGTGTCGCCCATTGGTAATCTGACCACTGAAGTTACGTGCAGCGCCAGTACTAGTTAGAAACTTTGCCTCAGGCATTCAGCTGCATGCTGCAAGAGGTCAGATGGGCGCGGTATTTTGAACTTACTGAAAACGCGAGAGGAATTCATGTGTTATGCTGAATAAAGTACAAACCCCATATAAGCGATCTTGCGCGCGACAGCGAGAACCCACGAAACACAGAACCTCTTAAAAATATTCTTGAAACGGCTACAAACGGCTATAGACGTCTTTGTCTACAATAAGACTGAAAATATCATTTCTTCTTAACATAACCTCAGCACTTGGAATATGCTAGTATATATACTATTTGCGGTGAAACCCACTACAAGGTTTACTAGAGTCTATTTTGGTAAACACATTCAGAACGTCTAACTCAACAACATTTTTAGATCTTTTTGTCTAAAGTGCATAATATGCCAAACGACGTGTTGAAAAGCGGTTTCCGTCGGCCATTAGCGTTAATGAATAAATGACGCCACAGACAAATCGAACTCGCTCGAAGCAACATCATAAGTTGGCTTTAATGTTAAATGATTTCACACCAGAGCTTCAACAATCAAGGACGTGTTATTGTTTTCCATACGGGGTGCGCACACAAGGCCTGGAAACCATTCTTCTATGCTCACGTAGCAGATACTGGCAGCAGCTAGAGCGAAACGCCGGTGTCGCAGTGACCACAGCGGTGTCACAGAGCCACCGCGCTACCATCACTTCGGCGGCAGTCAAATAGGCACGCCGAAATTTGTCAGACATCTCATTCCGTGCTTTAAACACTGGGACGCAGGAAGTTTGAAAAAACGGCCAATGCCGCCCGCAATGTCTCAGCCGTGGGTTCGTTATGCGAGTTGTGCGGCATGCTAACCCGTTCTGTACATTCATCATCATCATCATCATCATCATCATCACCATCAGCCTGGTTACGCCCACTCCAGGGCAAAGGCCTCTCCCATACTTCTCCAATTACGCCCGGTCATGTACTAATTGTGGCCATGTTGTCCCTGCAAACTTCTTAATATCATCCGCCCACTTGACTTTCTGCCGCCCTCTGCTACATTTCCCTTCCCTTGAAATCCATTCCGTAACTCTTAATGACCATCGGTGATCTTCCCTCCTCATTACGTGTCCTGCCCACGCCCATTTCTTTTTCTTGATTTCAACTAAGATATCAATGACTCGCGTTTGTTCCCTCACCCAATCTGCTCTTTTCTTATCCCTTAACGTTACACCTATCATTCTTCTTTCCATAGCTCGTTGCGTCGTCCTCAATTTAAGTAGCAGCCTTTTCGTAAGCCTCCAGGTTTCTGTCGCATTTATACTGGATATTTACTAGAGTCATTTTGCTGTGCTGATGCTGTTTGGCGTGTGTTTTGCATCAGTGCTTCATGACATCGGCTGCATTGCGTGTTTTCGCCGATGGCTCACTACAACAATGGCGGAATCAACCGAAGGGAGGGCATTGGAAGACGACGCGCTTGCTTTAATCCTGAACTAGACTGAACTCGCCCTATTTTGTGTGCTTTTGTTCTTGCATGGGTTATAGCGTTGCGTACGCGCATATGTGTCTCAGTGACTATGCAGCTTGTAGCGTTCCCACTCTATAGCAAAACAAAAATATAACCGCGATGTTTCCTTTATCTATACAATTCCAAATGCAATCGTCTGCTGATGTACAAATTTCACTTGTGTTCTGTTCTAAATAAGAAGCAAAGCTTTTAGCCTAGTAGGTGCTTCATCTGGAATACAATCGCGACTGCTTGAAATTTAATAATGAATGACTGTGACTGCGTCACCTCATTTGTAATTGCAAATATATCTTTCAACTGACTTGATGCCGTCTTTTGTTCCTTTCACTCCATATACGGCTGGACATCCTATTTTGTGTGCTTTTGTTCTTGCATGGGTTACAGCGTTGCGTACGCGCGTATGTGTCTCACTGACTATGCAGCTTGTAGCGTTCCCACTCTATAGCAAAACAAAAATATAACCGCGATCTTTCCTTTATCTATACAATTCCAAATGCAATCGTCTGCTGATGTACAAATTTCACTTGTGTTTTGTTCTAAATAAGCAGCAAAGCTTTTAGCCTAATAGGTGCTTCATCTGGAGTACAATCACGACTGCTTGACATTTAATAACGAATGACTGTGACTGCGTCACCTCATTTGTAATTGCAAATCTATCTTTCAACTGACTTGATGCCGTCTTTTGTTCCGTTCACTCCATATACGGCTGGACATCCTATTTTGTCTGCTTTTGTTCTTGCATGGGTTACAGCGTTGCGTACGCGCGTATGTGTCTCACTGACTATGCAGCTTGTAGCGTTCCCACTCTATAGCAAAACAAAAATATAACCGCGATGTTTCCTTTATCTATACAATTCCAAATGCAATCGTCTGCTGATGTACAAATTTCACTTGTGTTCTGTTCTAAATAAGCAGCAAAGCTTTTAGCCTAATAGGTGCTTCATCTGGAGTACAATCACGACTGCTTGACATTTAATAATGAATAACTGTGACTGCGTCACGTCATTTGTAATTGCAAATCTATCTTTCAACTTACTTGATGCCGTCTTTTGTTCCTTTCAGTCCATATACGGCTGGACATCCTTCTTGTACGTTGGCGCTATCTCTATGAGCGGAGCTCATCATGGGAGCGCTTCGTGGTAAAACAGCTAGTCGATGTCTCACAAACTGGCATTTTCTTGCACTGGTCCCTTATAAACTGCCACTATTATAACCAATATCACAGTGCCAGTGTATATACACTGTTCTAGTAATAATATGTTTCCCTAAGCCTTCTCAAGTTTCCCTGTAGGTAGTCAGTGCTATGTAATATTTCACGAATTAACTCTGTTGTGTCATACCAGTATTCAATACTCGAGTGCTACCTGGTCTGTGGCCGACATAGTTTATACACGATAAAGGCACGGTTCAGCCACCATCCTGTCGCTTTGTCTATGTCTGCTTCTCTATGTCTGCTTCTCGATAACCGTGTACCAAATATCCCAACAAGCCACTCGCATGGTTTCCCGGTTTGCTGTGGAATTCCAATTGCCCTCAATTGTTGCAATTTCTTTTTCGCCCACAACATTTCTAAAAGGGTTTGATTAGACCTATCAAAAACACACAATTGTTAAACATAAATAAGAGAGGACCGAGATTTCCCGCTGGTGCATTTGAGACTATCTGAAGCAGCGCTGCACACTAGCCATCCACGATTTCCTCATATTGAGTGGGCATGGGAGCAGTGACAACGGCATGGCTCCAATACTTCGTTTTTTCATCGTGCCAGCAGTGCTGTCGAACATCGTGACGTCATCCTCGGCTGCACCCTGTGGCTCGACGAATAATCTCGGCCCGGCTGTCGAATTTCCCGGAACTTCCAACACCGACAGCTTCCGCACGTCTGGCTGAGGTTATCCGCTCGCCTAGTGGCTCGTCCACAGCCATCCAGCGTCATCGACAATGCCATCACCTCCCGCACCGGATTTAAGAAGCCGACGCGCCTGCTTTCCCTTCAGTGGGCATGGGAGCAGTGACAACGGCATGGCTCCAATACTTCGTTTTTTCATCGTGCAGGCAGTGCTGTTGAACATCGTGACGTCATCCTCGGCTGCACCCTGTGACTCGCCGATTAATCTTGGCCCGGCGATCGAATTTCCCGGAACTTCCCCCACCGACAGCTTCTGCACGTCTGGCTGTTGTTATCCGCTCGCCGAGTGGCTCGTCCACAGCCATCCAGTGTCATCGACAATGCCATCACCTCCCGCACCAGATTTAGGAAGCCGACGCGCCTGCTTTCCCTTCAGTGGGCATGGGAGCATTGACAACGTCATGGCTCCAATACTTCGTTTTTTCATCGTGCAGGTGTGTACGCAGTATTCTTTACATGCAAAAAGGAGCGACGATCGCTATTTTTTACTGTTCCCCTGCCAACTGGTTTGCTGTGATATTGCTTGTGATTGTTTTTCGATGGTTGTCTTGCCATTGCGCTCGGGTGACATTGAGTCGAACCCGGGTCCTGCAACTCGCTCCGAGGTCCTCCTTGATATAGATAGCCTACCAGACAATCCCACTGATCAAATTTAGGTTATGTTTCAGCACCTGAAAGAGATACACTCTCGTACGCTGCCAACCTCGAAAATTCAGGCTGAAATAACTGCGGACATAAAAACCATTAAAAATAGTCAAAAGAACATCGAATCGAAAGGTTAGCTGGAATGCACAAGAGGCTGGATGAACTCGAGGAGAGGGTCACGAAATTTGACGGCATTAGTCAAGAACTTTCATGCTTAAAGAAATCAATGGATGAGCAGCGCAATCGAAATGATTCTCTGCAGTCTCGTCTTGACGAAGCTGCTGAAGATACATCACGCCGTGACAACTTGATCTTTCGGGGTATATCAGATGCTAAGGAGTCCTGGGCAGATACCGAATCTAAGCTATTGGAAGGATTGACTGAGGTCGTCGGCTCGTGCTCTGGTACTTTATTCCAGCGTGCACACCGCTTGGGCATTCTTTCACATGATAAGTGTCGTCCTGTCATAGCTAATTCAACGAATCAAAAATGAAAGAAAAGATACTCTCCTTGCGTAATGAATTCAAATCAAAAGGCATCACTATCAGTAAAATTTCTCGCCTGCAACACGCTTGGCTCGAAAAGAACTGTTTGAATTCGGTAGCACCCACACTGGCCTTCGCTCTTTTCAACTGCGATACAACAAGCTTTGCTTCAATAACAGATGCTTTATGTATGGCCCAGTCACCGGCACTGTCGACGAGGTCGTGACACGTGGCGAACATGGTGTGCAGGGGACAGTGACCAGTGACACTGCCAATGGGATTGTCACACGTGGCGAAGCCAGTGGATTGCATAACGAGTCTGCATCGCAACTTGTATCATAGGGAATCGCGAGGGGCAGTGGGAAGGTATCTAATGTGTCTCTCCTTTATACCAACGTCAGAAGCGCTCTTAATAAACACACTAACTTATCTTCCGTCATTGATACATGTACACATCACATTATTGCACTAACAGAAACCTGGCTCCCAACGCACGTGTCTGATTTTGAAATCTTTCACGACGCTCATCTTTCCACGATGTATCGTTCTGATAGGACGGCAAGACGTGGGGGTTGTGCTCTGCTTGCTGCGGTGCCTGCTGTCGAGAGTATCGCAGTGCGCATGCGCGTCCATCATATCTCTCTGGCCTGCTCGCTCGCTCGCTCGCTGCGCACCCGCGAGTGCACCGTTCACAGGAATTTGCAGCCGCCGCCGCCGCCAGTAGTGTTGTTCGCGAAGCAGCGGCGCGACATCTTCGATCCCCTTGGTCCGAACTCGGCGATGTTTTTCAACTACGGAAGCGCCTGCTTTCCCCGCTTCTGTCACGGCTGTCTGGCCGATACCACGTTGTAAGATATCTACTCTTTAGGTCTAAACGCGCGCATCGATGGCAGCGGATACCTATCAGCGGTACGACGCAACTTCAAGGCAGATGTTTCATTTGTTTTATGTCCCGTTGGTATGGCAATGGCGCTTCGCGGAAAATCCGAAGTGATTCAGTGACGCGCGAAAGTATAAATATATATATATATATATTTATAGGTGACCATGGTGAGGGGAGATGGTGGGGGAGAGGGCAGCGCCGGGCTAATGAGCAGATAGGGCGACGCGTCGCCGCCTGCAGACGCCGTTCTCTGGTTGGTGGTATTATGCGCGCGTTCCTTGTCCGCGCAAGCCACCGCCTGCGTTCTAACTGAAGTTGCGTCGTCGCACCAATAGGTATCCGCTGCCGTCGCCGGGCCGATGGATGCGCGCCGTTGCAACTTTAGCTGGTAGATCGTGTCTCAGCAAGCCAAGAATCTTCCCCACCTAAGGAGTACATATCTTGCACCGTGGCCGATACACAGCACTCGCGCGTTCTGCGGAGCGGGGCGTTCCCGGCACAAAGTGCTATCGTCGGCAGAATACCACGTTCGAAGAAGCGCTACTCATTGTCAGGCTTTCACGCTGCTATGCTCAGATATTTCCACTGCGTTATCGCGCCTCCCTATTGGCGGACACAGACGTTGTTTGAGAAGCCTTACACTGTGAAAGTGTACAAGCGCATTTTGCGTATTGCCGCTTAGTCTTCTGCAAGCATGCCGCCAGCTGGACAGAGCGCGAAACGAACAAAGATCTCCGATCGCGTCGCTGGTGAAAACGAACGCAAATCACGATAATCGGCCCACGCGCCGGTGCACCGCGAGCGAACACGCAGGCCAGCGAGATAGGATGGACGCGCATGCGCACTGCGATACTCTTGACAGTAGGCACCGAGCCGCCAGATGGCGCGCGCATGCACACGGCCATGGGCTCGCATGGTCATTTATGAACGCGACTGTACATTGTTTTCGCTAACACAGTTGGTAACGCAAGCCACTAGGACTGTAACAAGTACTGCAAATACTCTATATTTAATCCTAACCACAAATCCAGAGCTAGCTACAGATCTAACATATCTGCCAGGTATCAGTGATCATCTTCTGCTCAATTTCGTCATTAATAGGCCACGTCCTAAAGCGAATAAAATAAAGAAAACCATCCTAGATTACAAACGGGCTAACTTTGCCGCAATTAATAATGAACTATCTACATTTATTGATCATTTTCTTTTTAATTTCGATACCCGCTCTGTCGAAGAAAATTGGCTACTGTTCAAAACGAAGGTACACCAACTATCGGACAAATATATTCCTTAGCGCATCGTCACCTCTAACCCTCAAGCACCTTGGTACAATTCATACATCAGGCGACTATCTAACAAAAAGAAACGTTTGTTCCGTCTTGCTAAACTTTCACCTTCTATTGAGCGATGGTCGACATACAAGATTGCTTCCGACACATACGTAAGAACCCTGAAACTTGCAAAAAACAATTTCTTGTCTTCTACTTTACCATCTATTTTGAAAACAAATGTTAAAAAAGTTCTGGCGCGTTATACACCCTGCACGCGACCCCTTAATTACATTGCAAGATACCTCCGGCAACATAATCCCAAATAACCTCTGTGCTACCATACTGAATAGAACATTCACTGAAAGCTTTTCCTCTAGCACGACAGTTGATCTTCCAGATATGCCGCATCACAGATTTTCCATTATGTGGCCAATACCTACTGATGCTCCTGGCATTGCTAAATTAATCGAGTCTCTGAAGCACGATTCATCTCCGGGTTGTGATGAAATTAGTTGTAAATTCCTAAAAAGTACCTGCGCTTATAGTTCAATTATACTAAAAAAACTGTTCCAGCAGTTGCTCGATTCATCAAGCCTCCCTAACGACTGGAAAATCGGAAAGGTGGTCCTGCTTCACAAATCCGGTAATAAGCACTTGCCTCAAAATTATCGTCCCATTTCACTCACTAGCACATGCTGCAAATTACCAGAACATATAATTTTTAAACACATCGCCACCTTTCTTGATGATAACTGTTTTTTTTTCTTCTGCGCAACATGGTTTCCGTCAAACATACTCCTGTGAAACGCAGCTACTCTCATTCACTGATAAATTGCAACGCATTCTTGACCAGTCAACTTGCGCGGATTGCATCTTTTTCGATTTCGCGAAAGCTTTTGACAAAGTATGCCATCAATTGTTGCTTTATATATTAAGTCATCTTAATCTTGATCCACATGTCTTTAGATGGATTCAATCTTTCCTTCTCAACCGCAGGCAGTTTGTTTCACTAATGGCACAACCTCACCGCTTACTTATGTACTGTCTTGTGTACCACAAGGATCCGTCCTCGGACCCCTTCTATTCCTAATTTATATTAATGACCTTCCGTCCACCCTATCTTCTGCCAGCCACCTTTTTGCTGACGACTGTGTAATTTTCCGCGAAGTACATAACCTCAACGACATTAATACTCTCCAGACCGATCTTAATTTGGTCTCTAACTGGTGTAAAACTTGAAAAATGAAATTAAATATTAGCAAATGTAAGTTCATGCGTGTTTCTCGCTGCTCTAACACTCCCCCTTCTTCTCGTTGTCTTAATGGCATTCCTCTTGATTCCGTCACATCATATAAATATCTAGGCCTACATATATCGCGAAACTTACCTTGGAATGCCCATACTGAATACGTTACCAATAACGCTACTCGCATGTTAGGATATTTACGTCGCAACTTCCCTGCTGCTCCTTCGTCCTTAAAACTCCTACTTTATAAATCACTAATAAGACCTAAACTTGAATACGCGTCATCTATATGGGACCCTGGGCATGAAAATCTTATATATTCTCTTGAACTTATACAAAATAACTCCGTTCGCTTCATTTTTTCAACTTACATCCGTACTGCAAGTATCACAGCCATGAAAACTAACCTTTCTCTCCCATGTTTCAAATCCCGTCGGGAAATCAATTGCCTCACTCTCTTCCACAAGGTATATCATCACGTCACGCTACATGACGATCTTATTGCACCACCGGAATACATCTCCCATCGCACTGATTATCGGCACAAGGTTGGCATCCAAAAATGCAAAACTAAAGCTTGTTTTCAGTCATACCTTCCCCAGACATCTGTCGAATGGAACCGCCTCCCTCCCGATATTGCAACTATTGAGGATAATCAACGATTTCGTGATGCACTAACAACCTTTGTTTGTTTTGGAGAGCGTTGAAATTATGTCCTAACAAAATTCACTGTATTGTATTTATTGTATTTGTAACCTATATTACCCACTCCCCTCTGTAATGCCTTTGGCCCTGAGGGTATAATAAATAAATAACAAATAAATATTGTGCAGTTGTCTTCTGTTTTGAAAGTTACTGAAGTGTGAATTTGTATTTAGGTCTGTATTTTGCTTACGTGATGTACCTTTTTTTCATGTTGCATTGTAAAACTAGGCGAAAACGGCTTTTTTTACTGGTAAAGTGACTATCGGTCAATTGTCTCGCACATTACAAGATGATTTTCTAGACCCCATGCGCAACGGGAGACTGTATTAGATATTTCTTTTTCTTGCGTTATTTATTGGTGCTATTAATAAATTATTATTATCGTTATCATGCCACCTGACGCCTTGTACGGACGTTTGTATTGTGTGATATCCCAGCACGTTTACGGCAAATGGCAGTTTCATCACTGTATTTCTTGCAAAAAATCTGTACACATGAAGTGCACTGCATATCTCGACGAGGACCTCGAGCTTCTAAAGTCCGGAAAGAGGGCTTTCCCGTGTAACCTGTGCCAGAAGTGCAACATTGCGGAAGTCAGGCTTAGCGATGCCAACACGACTGCTGCTTCCCCATCGGCGACCCCTCCCAGGGGCATTCCTCTCGTCAGGACCGGCTTCGAGGCGGTCAGTGACATGGTTGCCTTCCGCGGCCTTCTCCTCAGGCGCTCAAGGGAATAGCCTCCCTCAGCACAGGGAAAGCACGCTGGCATCCACACAGCAGGCCGACGCTATAGGTGAGGTATGGGTCGAGGTGTGTTCCCTGCGTGAGCAGCTTGGTGATGAGCACAAGCCGTCTTCGCCCACCTCTCTCTCTGCGTTGCCGGTCCACCCATTGAGGACAACGTATGCTGCGACCTCCTGGACTGCCTTTCCTAGTAATGCCGCTGTTGACCAGATCTCCAGGCAACAAGAAGCGAACGTTGGCCTGATGGCCTTGAAACTGGCAAGAGCAAGGGGATTTCGGTGGTTAACTTTAAAAGTGCCCCATGACTAAAAGCCATTTCTGTGTCCAGGCTCTCTCCCGACACCTCATTTACTGATCTGATGCACACCTCTCAATCAGAGCACCACCGATTACCCGCAATTGCCTCAAGACTAAGGGCAGAACAATGAAATTTTCCTTACCTCAATACGGAAGCTTTCATGGCGGTGAGGCTACCTTATGTCACTCTGAAAGCTTCCTTACTGAGGGGCCCTCGGTGAAGGCTTCCCTTAGTGCTTCCTCAGCATAACGTAGCTCCAAAGCTACCTTCATGCGTCTTCACGCCGCTCCTGGCCCTGAACGAGCGCTTCACCTCACTGCTTAACCACGTGACGCTTGCTTGCGCATGAGCGCAGTCGCCCACATGCGGAGAAGCACTAGCATGGTATGCCTAGCCAGACATGTTAGTTACAGTCACGCGTGCGGCATGAAATCGTTGCTAGGCGTTGCACGACGCCGGCGTGCCAGCGTTGGCGGAGCGCATCAAGTTTTGCACTGTAATGCGCTACATTTTTCTAACTTTAATAAACAAAGCTAGAAGAAAGCGTCCACGCTTCCCTATATTAGCTGTTGAATTTAAAGATTGTGCGACGATACAACATTTTTATAGAGTAACGGTGTTCGCGTAAAGCTTTTATGAGATCATCTCGAACCCAGGCATGCGGCAACCGCTCCTTACGTGAGGACGGGTGAAGGGAGCTTTCAGAATACGCTTGCCTCCTCCATTGGTACTTCGCTGTACGGAGGCCTCACGTAAGGTTAGGAAGCGCTCGAAGAATAGGAAAGTTTCATTGTTTGGGCCTAAGCATGATTTGCATGCCTCGTTCCACGTCTGTGCCGATGAAGTCGTCAATGGTAAAGCATTTAGGCGCCTGAATGACCTGTCAGTGTGGCCAACGAGATGCCTGTTCAAGCCATTCCGTGGAGTGCTACAAGATGGCATGCTTCGTTCTTCCGCGATAACCCCCAAGTATCATAATGGTGTGTAATTTGGACAACTTTTATCAAGAGAGTCCTGAACTTCGCGCCAAAGCACATTAATTCTTTTCTAATGTCAGTTCGACTTCTTTTCCCACTTTTATTGCAGAAACTTGACAGCAGTGAAATTTCCTCTTGTGACTGTTTTCCATCACACTGCAACGTATTCCGCAGTGATCGGAACTTCAGCGGATTGAAACAAAAATGTGGGGGTGTACCGATTGACAATTCACTAAGATGTGTTCGGCGCAATGATGACATATTGTATAGGAGTCGGCTTGGCTAGAAATCAGCCTAGGGCACTGTGAAAAATTGCTAAGGGGAGATGCTGTGCAAAAAAAAAACATTTTTAAATATTTGTACTAGAGATTTGAAAATCCACTCACTCATTTAATTACAAGCAGATTTCAACTATGTAATAGTTTCTGTGTAGCCGCTATAGCTTTTCAGCTATGTCCTACACCATGGCAAGATATAGTGTCTTGTGGGCATTTCATTGTGTAACAAATCTGCGCAAAAAGCTTTGTGCTGAAGCTAATTCAGCTCTCTGTAGACCACCAAGGGCCCATATCAATTACCAATTACCGCAACTATGAAAATTAATTAGGCCACTTCAACTAATTTTTTCACAATCACATGAAAATAACCTTCTACATTTATAATTGTTTTATACTGACACATTCATCCTCTTGAAGATATGTACAGTGCTGATACCTAACTGTAAAAAACATTGTGGGGTTTTACGTGCCAAAACCACTTTCTGATCACGAGGCACGCCGTACTGGAGGACTGCGGAAATTTCGACCACCTTGGGTTCTGTAACGTGCACCTAAATCTAAGTACACGGGTGTTTTCGCATTTCGCCCCCATCGAATTGCGGCCGCCGTGGCTGGGATTTGATCCCGCGACCTCATGCTCAGGATACCTAACTTGAAAGTGCAATATCTCCCAGCAGTAGTTGCAAAAGTAAGAGGTTATATTTCAGATAATACAGAAGAAAAGATAGTTGAAATGTTGTCAATGCTGTAAACTTTTTTGCATAGTTCCGGTAATTGTACAAACTGTTTGGCTAGTTATCGGCACTTTGTGACCTACAAGGATCTAAACAAGCTGCAGTACGATGCTTTTTGTGAATACTTAGCACATAAAGAAGTGCCCACAAAGATGACTATATTTCGCCATTGTTCATCACATAACTCGGAAATTATATTATCTACACAAAAAGGGCCCCTAACCAGGTCTGGCCACCGTGAGCTGACAAGAACAGAGGATACAGTGTGCGACACTGATCGTGTCTGCAAAGTATTACATCACTGCGTACCGTGGAAAGATCTGAAATTTCAAGCCGAATGTTGTTTGCCCTTCCCCTAGCGGCCGGCGTGCTCCAAGCCGGAGGGTGACGTACACGTGCTAGTGCGCCTACATACATGCGTTTGTGCTGTGACGTCACTCGTGGTGACACGTGACTTCGAGTATTATTAAAGCGACGCTTTTTATGTCTCACTGATTCATCCGTGAGTGCCGAAAACACACTGCGGAAGAGCCAACGTACACATCTGCGCAGAACACTACAGTATACATTCGAAGCTGTAGTGAGAACAACAATGGGAACAATGTTATACTCTCGACCAATGGCAAAACGCCACATTACCCAGCTGAACTGTATATTTTTTATGTATTTATTTTCTTTACACCATACTGCAGGCTGTGTGGCCGAAGCAAGAGGGGCAAGGTAAGACACGAAAAATAGGCGTACAAAAGGCAGAATTGCAAAATACAAAACTTAGGAAACAAAACAAAATAGCACAAAAGAGCAATGTTAGTAGGAAATACTAATATAACTTTGGATGGATTCATGGAAGTTCAGATGGTGGAAAGGGTTGAGGTTCCATTCTTGTATAGCTCGAGGATAGAAAGAAAATTTAAAGGTGTTTGTCCTGGCAACGAAAGCAAGGGTGTATGACGGGTTTTCCTGGATGCAGAATGAGTTATGAATGGACTAGGATCTAAAGAAAATTTATGGTTTATTAAGGAGTAAAGGAACTTTAGGCGTGTTATTTTTCGCCTTGTTTGAAGGGTGGGAAAAGAATTTGTTCCGCAATAATTCAGTTTTCTTCTCTCTTAATTGTCGGCCGTATTTGGAAAAAATAAAACGCATGCCTCTTCTCTGTATCTTTTCAAGGGCTTTAATGTTGATTATAGTAAACGGCTGCCAAACCATGCATAACTATTCCTATTTGAGTCGAATGAAACTGACATAGGCTAGTGATTTTAGTTTATTAGATGTATGTTTATACTTATGGCGAAGTAGAAATGTATTTTTAAACGCAGAAGAGGCGGTAGCAGCAATGCGGCTATACCAGTTTAGGTTGTTAGTAATTCTAATTCCAAGATACTTGTACTCGCTCGCTTTAGCCAAGGGGTCTTGCCAATCGAACAAGAAAACTTCAGAGGTAGTTCTTTGTTTGTTATACGTACAAGCACAGATTTATCAGAGTTAAGTCTCATTCCCCACTTGTTGCTACGCTCAAAAATGTTGTTTAAGACTAAATGAAGAGATGGTTAATCATTAACTGTATTATATCAATTAAAATGATACAGTCGTTTGCAAACAGACGAATGTTGACAGGCGCCTCTATTACATCAACTATGTCTTTACAATAAATAAATAGTAGTAGGCCAAGCACGCTGTCTTGAGACACGCCAGAGGTTACCGAAAGAGAATTGAACTGCTGCCCATCAATCACTACGTACTGTTTTCAACACGTTAGGCAAGCAGAAACACAGGGCAGGATAAAGCCAGGAAGACCAAGGAATTCTAATTTACAATTTAATTTGTTATGAGGAACTACATCAAAAGCTTTTTGAAAATCCAAAAATCTCACGTCTACTTGGCCAGCCTTGTCAAGGGCAGAAGCAAATGAGTGAATGACTGTGCTTAATTGGGTGACAGTCAAGAGCTCCCTCCTGAAGCCATGTTGGAAAGGATATAAAATGTTACGCATGTTTAAGAAATCAATAGTGTAGTCAGCAACAATGTGCGCAAATAATTTACAAGACGAGACTAATATAGAAATCAGACGGTAATTTAAGACTGAACTTGAGACACCTTTTTTTGTATATAGGGACAACACCTGCTACTTTCCAATCGAGTGGAATTACCTCGGTATGTTTAGAGGCCTGGAAGATTACTGCAAGAATTTTACTTCAAGGTGCTGCATAATGCCAAAGCAAAGTGTTAGGAATGCAATCTGGACCAGCAGATAATTTTACTTGTAATCGGAGGAGCCTGTTAAGTGCACCTTGATGAGAAATGTTAACGTCAGAAGAGCAGGACGGTGAAGTTTGGAAAGAGGGTTCAGTGGGCGGGGAGAAGACACTGTGGAAGTGGTGAGTTAAAAGGTTAGCAACAGCCTTGCGATCAGTTGTTGGAATGCTATCATGGATAATGTTCGTTATAGATTTATTCCGTTGCTTGATAAAGTTCCAGTTCTTCTGGGGATCTTCCTTAATAAAATTTGGCAAAGGGCTACAGAAAGAAATTTTTTTTGCTTCTTCAATGGCCTCAAAAAGGGCGGCATGAACCTTGGTTTAATTATTGGTACCTGGACCTTTCTTTCTTAGGCATTTCACTTTACGCTTTAATTGAATAATGTGCCTATTCATTCATGGTGTATGTTTAGCTGGCTTTTTAACTTTTTGAGGTATAACTTGATCAGTGCAGAAAAAGCACATGACTTTAAACTTTTTGCAAAGCTGCAGAACGTCACTCTGGCAAAATTCAGAAAGACAAGATTCAAGATTATTCGTTATTCGCAAACCATCAGCTTGCGCGAAATTTTTCACAACCGTAGGCGCATGCGTGCCATGCGCACGTGTAACATTCAACGAGAGCGATACGGTTCATAGTCACACAGCACAGGTTCGACAGATACACAATAACGGGAATAGGAGTGTTCAAGAAAGACAATGTCAAGGAGCGAACCAAGACCGTTTCCAAGTCTGCTAGGTTCACCAGCTACTTGTACAAGGTAGTGGTCGAGCATGCTACCAAAAGTCACCTTTGTGTCGAGAACAGAACCGTTACTTGACATAATACGATGCCAGTCAATGCCTGCCACGTTAGAATCACCAACTACTAAAAGCTTATTTCAATTTAACTGAGCAATCTGTTCACTTATCCTCAATAAATAAACGGAGGCAGAGTCTGGTGGCCTGTACACCGCACATAAAACTAAAACATGACCATAAATATTCAGTTTTATGAACAGACTTTCAGCGTCACTTTACTCTGATAACAGAAGGGCCTCCACAGACGACATCACAACAACCGCTGCCGCACTGCCCCTAGAAGTTCTATCTCTACGAATTATTTTGTAGGCAGGCGGTATTACGTCCTTGTCGCTAATTTCGCTATGAAGCCAGGTTTCCGTTAGAACTGCAACCTGTGGTGAATGCGGCAAAATAACTGATTCCAGTTGAATTGTGTTTTTTCCGATGCTACGTGCCGTAATGTTTATTAATCTGATAAGCCTCTCATTGACTGGTCAAATCGAATGTTGATCCGTACAGGATTAAAGGGTATCTAGCGTAGGACTGTTTGGTCATTCCAGCTGAACATATCATTGTCAATGCGCAGCTTATCATGCTGAAGTGAAACCTTTTTTCCGTGTGATTTATGATGTTTGCCACTTCGCCACTCCTTCAATGTGAACTGAGCTTCTTCAAAGTTTCTTGAAAGTGACCTGCGAATAGTCGTTTTGAACAAAAACATTGATTCTTTTCAGTTTAGAAACATTTTTAAATATCGCTAGTTTCACATTGTAATCCTGAAATAACAATATGACCAGTCCTTTAGGGCCAATCCTACCAAGTCTGTGAATACAGCTAATGGAAACACATTTAACACCTAGCTTATTCTCGAGCGTTTCCGTGCCTACTTAGCGCTTAAGATCAGACTCCGTCTCATTGGGCTCTTCAAGGATACCATGAATAACTATGTACGAACGCCTACTACTATGCTCACTATTAGTAAGCTTGCAAGCGTGAGTGTTCACAGACTCTTAAAACGTCTCTACTGTGTTTTCAAGGCAACCGAAACCAGCCGTATCAGATGTAAGTCCCTATACCTGAGCTTGAAACAGCTGAAACAGTTCTCTTGTTTCAACTATCATGTTTTCTGTTTTTGGTTTCGAGTCGGCTGTTTCCTTTTGCAGCAAATTTTGACCGTCAAGAACTTTATGCAATAAATTGGCGTTAGTGGGTCCAGGATTAGTTTGAACATCCCCACACAGAAAAAGCTTTAGAACATGAAAACACTCGCGACATATTTTAGAACACTGTTGTGGGCACAGCAGTATCAGCAAAAAGGGCAGTCACTGCGAAAAGTAGAATAGCAAGAACTAACCTGTACGAAGCCTAATTGCTTGGTGAGTGACATGCCTCGGTCTGGCCTACCGTGCCCACTGAAGATAAATCGATGCGCAGATTGTTTTATACGGGCAACACTAGATGACGTCATGAAATCAGGGGGGGGGGGGGGGGGTTAGAGCATGCTGGAGAGAGGCAGCGCTTTCCATTAGCTTGACTTCATGCCAAGTTGGGGCCTCGAAATGTTCGTCACTTTGATGAAGCGGTGCCAGTATTTCACCATAGGGTAGGCGATGAACTGATGTTCTGGCGACCCAGAGAAGTAAGACCTGCACGAAGCAGAAGAACGTATTGGTGAGTGACATGCCTAGACCAGGCCGACATCAGCGTTGCATTACGCGCGGCACGCACTGCAATCCCGGCCGTCACCAGGGCTAGGCTGCGGGTGCAGCGCATGGCAGAAGAAGAGGCTGCAGTACGTGAACGCAAGTGAGATCGTGCCCATAAGGCCGACCCCGTGTATTGGCAACGCCATGCAGAAGCCATGCGGATGCGTCGACAATCCGATCCGCCGCTGGCATTTGGCTGCATTCTCCCGGTTTCCAACCTCGGGGTCAGCGCAGCGATGACATCCGGCTTCCGTCTTGTTGATGCCCACACTCAGACTGGATTGTTGACAAATACATATGGCTTCTGCATTTCGTTGCCGATACGCGGGATTGTATCGTGTCAGGCACCTGCGAACGTTCATAAATCACAGTGGGCTATCTAACTTAACGAATTGTGTCTTCATTCGCCTTCAACGTTAAAAAAATACAATTCTAATAAGCAATCAAATCACCCATGCATAGCACCGGGTCGCTCAGCATTTCTTGGCTTCGTTGTGTGGTCGTTGGCTTTGGAGTTTGATTCAGTTCGCATTGGGGGCAAGCTTCGCATTGAACCATCTTTAATAAAGAGCTTTGATTTTTTTCAAGGAAACATATGTTATTTGTCTCATATGTTGCTTGAATAGACGAAATATTGTTTAGAGAAATAATAAGACACACAAAGCAAACGTTTGCATGTTTTTGTTTCACTTCGCACCGTAGCAAGAGAGATGCACTTCCGTTTCGTCTGCTTGTTCTCGCATCGCACAGACACCAAAACTATGTCATTTTCTACCGTGTTCGAGCACACAATCTTGCTCTGTAATCCACTTGTCTGCCTCAGTATTTGCTAGCAATAATTTGTACCGCCAATTAGGTGCCCTCGTGCACAGCGTGCCAAATCGTGCGCTGCGCGAAAAGAGGCATTCGCAACACCTCTCGCGCGACGCCCTCAGCTTAAGTGCGCCGTGCCGCTGAAAAGCGAGGAGAAAAACATGAAGGCGGGACCCGTGACGTATGCCTCACGCCATCCTCGAGCTACTGTATGGAAGAACGCAGGGGACGAAATTCGCTTGCGGAGGCTCGACGGAGCAAGTGGAGAGTGTTTCTACTGGCCGTGGCGCTCGCCTCCTTAAATCATGGGTTCGTGGCACTGAAAGACTTCTATCTCGGCAATTAGTGAGCCGATCTGAACAAATTTTGCGGCAGAACGCTGTCTAGAGCACACGTAACAGCTTCCAGCGTATAACCGAAGTTTGCTGTGGCGCATGGTGAAGGACCCTTTAATGGGATCTTTCTATTTACTGCCTAACATTTCCCCTGTCTTTTTTGTTGAGGTCATCTCTTCAATTTAAGGTGTAATACCTTCTCATGGCACGCACAGAGTAATCCTTCTTAGTGATTCTAATTCTTTTTTTTTTCAACAGCACAAAGGACAAGAATGAGAGGGGTGCACATACACATAAACAACAACGGGAGCAACACCGCCTCCGGTCATCTGGGCATTCATTGCAGAGACTGCATGGAACAAAGACAAAAGAATAAGAAAGTGCCTTGTTGTTCCATTTTGAGTCAGTGCAGCATGTTGTCAGATAATCGCGCAAACATGACTAGAGAATATTGCAGCCCATGAAATCTACAAATTCAAAGACAAATGCGTAAGCGCCGCCTGCATAGCTTTGTCAAAAAAGAAAAGAACTGCGTTTTCTTATGGATAAATAGGAAACATGCGCACAGCTGTTCATGAGTCACTGTAGCCCTGTGCTCAGGTACTGTCATTCTCGCCAATCTTGCGTGTCTATGTATTTTCGTTCGAGATTGGTTGCCACCGTATTTAAGCAGTGAAAATCGCCGCAGTTGTAAGTTCAGCGCTGTGTATGTGCGCTCGTCTCGTCCTTGTCGTTTGCGCCGTTGAGAAAGAATGTTACACCAACTTTCCCAAGCTGCTACAGCGTCTGATTTTAATACATCTGGAATTGATTGGAACACGCGTAGACCTTAGCATTACAAACATTACGTTACATTACAGACGGAGCACCGCAAGCTGAAATGTCCGATGCCGGTGATCAAGGCTTAAGGAAACGCCGCCGCCCGTGGAGCTGCCGCCCAAGCAGTTGTTTCGCCGCCATGAATACCACAGCTCGCAGCAATCGCCGGCGTCCGACACTTTGGCCTGATGTAGTCCGTCTGCCCCTGGGCAGGCGCGCGAGGCACCACGAAGCATGTCGCCGCGTGCTCACTACACGTGGCCCAATTGTGGAAAAACGGATCTCCAGGACGGCACAAAGCCATTGCTAATTTGACAAAGCGGCGGGCTTCAATAGCGAAAGAACCTGTCGCCGCATTTATTCATAATGTTTTGCTTTCACTGATCGCAGAGCCCCGCTTTGCAAACATTGTGCT
This sequence comes from Dermacentor albipictus, assembly GCF_038994185.2. Taxonomy (NCBI): domain Eukaryota; kingdom Metazoa; phylum Arthropoda; class Arachnida; order Ixodida; family Ixodidae; genus Dermacentor; species Dermacentor albipictus. The sequence goes on along the minus strand of NW_027225632.1, from coordinate 312,513 downwards.
CCCATGCTGTCATCCTCGTGAAAACGCAAGTAATCGGCAGTGCATCCATGGCTGGCAAGCACCTTTGCGAGCAGTTGCTGCTCACTGAGAGGAAAAATACATGACACACGCACTGAAAAAGAGAAACAGTTATTACTGACAACAAATTTAACAAATATAATAAAATATACAAATATAATAAAATATTTATATTCGCTTTATGACAAAAGAAAAAAGCTTTTTCACATCATTAAGAAAACTGCCTGGATTAAAAAAAATGGCGTACATTGTAGTCATGCCAGTCACTATAGTAGGGTACAACTTTAGAAAAAAGGGAGGCCCTGCCCAGATGAGCGAAGCGTGACATCCGTTTGCCTGAGCGGCTAAAATAGTCCCACTAGAAAAATCATGCTCCTGAAATTGTAATTCTCAGTATAAGTAAAGACATTTGTATTTTGGTGACTGGTTTAGTAGAGCTCTCATGTGCTACAGCACATGCCGGATAGCAACAGAAAAATAACCCCGTGCCTTCTACAACGCTGCCCATCGTCTGCTCTTTAGCTTCATGCAAGTGACAAAAGTAGAAAGAGCAGCTCTGCAAGACGTTTGCGCTTGTTCACATTTACAACGCGTATATACTACTTGTTTCCGAAGCTTAAAACAAATTAGTTGCAATTGAAAAAGTTCTTAAATAAAATAATGCATTTATGGCAACCCTTACAAACCTGAGGCGAGAATACAGTCGATGCAGGAAGGTAAAAAAATGCTTTATTCATCGTTTTAAATAAATACTCTTGGTTTTAATTAGCACAAAGTTTATATTTTTGTGTTTTCACAAATTTATTCCCTTTCATTATTTTTTTTGCAAGCCTGCAATCTCGCCAGTTCGCGCAAAACATTCCATGGTAGTTTTCCGACTTGGAGACTAGCGAGATGACATGAAAATGTGATCCTCTAGTGCAGAACGAGCCTTGTGTCGTCTCGATGTCCACACCACCAAGGAGACTCAACAAGAACAAGAGTGGCCATATCCTGAATAGCGATTCATGCAACATGATCCTCCACTGCTTCACGTATTGGCGTAACGGGGAGCCTGAATGCGGCGTGGAGGCCACGACCACGTTTGTCGACGAGAAGCTCGGTATCAGCGAAAGCCCAGTGTTCATGGTTAGAACGGAGGCCAAAGCGTCGCATATTTCAGGTAACAAACTGTCGACGCCCTCGCGAAAGCGCGCACGAAATGCGGAGAAAAGTAAACGCAGGATGAAGTATGACAGCTTCACGTTGTGCGAGCTGAAGTAATGTGTGCACGATTTCTTTCCGACGGTCGAGAAGATAACTAACGAGTTCTCGAAGCGTATGGATCTCCCATCACTGAAGTGGTGTATTGTGCTTGGTCTGCTTGTCCAGATCGGATTCAAGCACGAGAAGAGGAGGCGCAATCAGCTTCTTATCAACCGGAATGACATCGCTGAATGGTGGAATCGCTACCTTCGTGAGGTGGAGTGCGGCCGGGCCGAAAGATCTTTTACCTGTACGAGGCATGGATGACGGCGGGACACACTCGGTCAATCGTGTGGACAGAAACCGAGGTGCAGAAGCGCGGACGCCTGTACGCTCGAGCAAATGGCCTGTCGACGGGTCTGAAACAACCATCTGGAAAAGACCAGTGCCTCATTGTGACGCACATCGGCAGTGAGGATGGCTTCGTCGACGGCAACTTGGATGTATTCCGAGGCAAAAAAACAGGCGACTACTACCAAGAAATGGACAGAAATCGCTTCGAGGGAGGGTTTAATGGCGTTATGTGGCCAACTGGTAGCATCACTGTTTTGGACAATGTACCTTACCATAGCTGGCAGGAAGAGAAATTGCCGAAGAATCCTTGGAAGAAGGAAAAAATACAGGAGTGGCTCAAAAGCAAGAACATCACCTACAGCGAAAGGATGGTGAAAAAGCAGCTGCTTTAGTTGGTAGCATCTGTAAAGTGACGCTTTCGGAGCTGCATCGTAGACAATACAGTTGAAAGGGCCGGTTGCATCGTACCCATGCTCCCACCGTACCACTGAATCTATTCCTATCAAGCTCGTGTGGGCAAAGGCGAAACATGGCATTGCTGTGGACAACAGAGACTTAAAGCTGTTTATGGTCGAAGACGTCTTGAGGAAACAATCAAGCACGCCATGGCGGAAGACTGCAGGAAGAACACCACGTGATGGACCTGGAGGTTTGACAGCCTGACCTGAAGTTCAGGCTTGACACGTCTGGAAATGACCACGTCCAACCTATCATCATCGAATTGGTTGAAGATGACATTGAAGAAAGCAAATTTGGCTGCGAGCGATCCGGCATTGAGCCACTCGACGACGCATAACAGCTTCTTAATAACGAAAGAACACCCCTTACTAGGCCTACCTAAAATTTGCCGGTGGGTTCGCAGCAGCCAACTATTCTCCCGAGGCATCTTAAGTAAGTAAGCAGTCTATTTCGTGACGTATTTCTTTTAATGGAAGCTCAATTCTGAAAAAGCAATGTCCTGCACAGATCATGCTCAATTTAAGTACTGGCATGGAAACATGCTTAAATTTAGAAAATCTGAATACAAATGCAGTTGTTAGCCCTGAATAAATATGCAGGGCCCAAAATGCTCATTCGGGCAGCCAGTGTCGAGCTTGACACGAAAAAGCATAATCAACGCGATATTGACAGCCACTCTAGCAGCCTGCACGCCAAAGCACATTTATGCGGTTGCATTGTTTATTTTGGTTATATGGCTCAGGCAAGTAATGCGAATAAGAGAACGATTATGAACATCATTAACTTAGTGAGGCCCAAAGTTCTCACTAGGGCAGCCATTCTCAAGTTGACGGGCCCTATGGCGAAGTAGTAGTAGCCGAGGCGAAATTGACCGCCAATGTTGGTAGCCTGCATGTAGAAAGAAAAAAAAATAGCAGTCGTGTTGGAGCCATCGTCAAGGTTTACATGCCCCAAAAGGCCAATATACGCAGCCAAGCCATAACAAAAACACACCGTTGGCTCGGTTTACCCCACCGCACAGTCATTGTTAATTTCATCAAGACACTTGAACAAATAAGAACAGTGCAGAGTGACATGCCCTTGTTAGGTGGCCTGCTTCCAGGTAGTTGTGTTGGCCTTACTGTTCCTTTCAACCTATTGTTATGTGTAATGCCAATGGGATCAGAAGGCGCAAAATACTCTATTGGGCAGTAGCATGACGGGCGCTGTTATGAAATAACAGTAGTCGAGGGCATGCTTAAAAGACACCATTAGTAGTCTGCAATTCAATGCGCAGTCATCCCGTAGCCATTGTTGGTGAAACGGCAGTAAACAACGCGAAATTGACAGCCACTGTTAGCAGCATGCATGCCAAAGCATAATTATGTGGTTCCATTGTTTATTTTGGTTATCTGGTTCAGGCAAGTGATGAAAGTAAGAGAACAATGATCAAACATCATTAGCTTGGCGAGGCCCAGAACACTCATTTGGGCAACCACCGTCGAGCTTGATGGGCCCCTTGGTGAAATAGCAGCAGTCAGGGGCACGCTTGATAGGCACCTTTAGCAGCCTGTATTTCAAAGCGCACTCATGTGTAGCCATTGTAGGTGAAACAGCAGCAGTCAACGCGAAATTAAGAGCCACTGTTAGCAGGTTGCGTGCCAAAGCATAACTATGTAGTTGCATTGTTTATTTTAGATATGTGGCTCAGGCAAGTTTTGCGAATAAGAGCAATTATCAAACATAATTAGCATAGTGAAGCCCAAAATACTCATTCGGGTCGCTATTAATAGCAGCAGTCGAAGGCACGCTTGAAACGCAACGTTTGCTGTCTGCACTTCAAATCTCAGTCATTCCACAGACGTTCTTTAATTTGTTCATCTGACTGGGCTAGTAACACGAATGTAAGCACAATTATTCACCCTGAATAGTTCTGCTAGCATTGTTTGTACCAAAAAATGCTGAGTAAAAGTGAATGTCTTGTTGAGGCAATTTTATTATTCACTAGCCGTTGGCATAGCGACGGCCAGATTCACACAATGACATTGCTGAAGTAATAAATGGTGAAAGTTGCAAAAGCTCTCAGTGCACTGCTTTGCTGGGCTTCATTTACTGAAAAATGTCTTTGTAACGATAAAAGCGCCAGACAGGAAATGACACCCAACTGCACGATACTATTCATGTTGAACATTTGTAGCAGTATATGTGATGGGCAGCGAAACCGTCTGGTTGCTAAGACTGGAAGCGTGAAAAATGCAACAACATAGCAAGGTGCTGTTTCACAGTACGGCACCCTTTCATATGCACTTCTTGCAAGCTGCCGCATGAACTGATACATAAACACAAACAGACGTAAGAGGCAAAGTTACTCTGCAACCCACATGACGCTTTTAGGAACATGTATCTGTAAGCTTTTCTGATTTCATTGGTGATCAAATTTGTTTTGTGCAAGTCTGTTAATCACATTGCGCCAACAATGCCAGAAGCATGGACTGAAAACACAGCAAGTAGGCAGATAGAGAAGACGATGTAGATCAGTGAGAACGCTTTAATGAAATGGAAGAGGCCAGCCCTTCAGTTTACAGGAGTTGGTGCTTTGAACGAGATAGGTTAATGAAAATTTGTAAAAAGATATTGCGGAAAGAAAACAAGCAAAAACAAATGCTAATATAAAATAAAATTATGTAAATAAGACTAAGTGCAAACACGTGTGAAAGCCGGCTTATATTTACATGCAAACGCGAATACTAAGAAAATATGAAATATAAAGAAGTGCGGGACATAAAAAACTCACACAATTGCAAGAAAACATCAACACATATTTACGAAACGTCGCGGGTAAAGGTATTAGGAGGAGGTTCACAAGCTGCTGTGTCTACTTTCTCGTATGTGTTTTTTTTCCTTTTGTGTTTTTACCGCTCTCTTAACTTTATCTTAAGAATTTTTAATTGCAACGTGTCACAAGAACCGAAAAAGCAGCGCGGAACTGTGTTGTGGGAAAGCACATCGAGCGCTGGCAACCCAACGTATACGTGAGTGTATCACAGCATGCATACTACAGCTTGCGCGTGCAGTGATCACTGGTGGACAGCAATCAATCGATGGTGCTACACAGCGTTCGAACACCGCCGCTAGACGCTCGGCTATATCACTGCTGCCAACGATCGTTCACTCTAAGTTGACGGCGACAAATCTTTGCGTAAGAGGATTCTTTCGCAAATATTTTCTGTTGAGACATTCGTAGGTTTGTTTCATGCGCGCATACTTTTCTCATTTCCCCTGAGAATGGTTCTGCTCCATCACTTCATCCGGTCCGACGAAAAACGCAGCGACACAGTACACGAACACACGAGCCGCTAACAGTAGGCACCAGACTTTGGCAAACTCTCCTCCTCGTAACGAGGTAATTTTATTTTATTTCACTCGGGAGCGAAATAAAACAACATGGAACAAACACGCAGGATGCGTGTTTTGTAGCGGTGTGTCGCTGCGCGATCCTGTCTTCAGGCAAAGCGTCGCGCAGCGTCAGCGATGCTCGCCGCAATATTTTTTAGCCGGATCACGGCTCAGATTAAACGTACGTGGCACAAATGGTGCATCGTAAGCTTGCAGTAATATTTCCGGCATGATAGACCATCAAAAACAGTTCGGAAATTCACTCTGATGAGGGCCTCAGTGGCTGACGCATACAACTGACGCGACTTAGCCCAGTTTGAAGCCACGTTGCCAACTTTTTTTAGACTAGGTTGTCTAAAGTGCATGGCACCTTCACATGACCCCCGAGATCAGGTTGCACCTGCGGTGCTCCGAAAATTCTCGGAGGCGGGCTTGCTGGGACTTCCATCACAACGACAACCACAAGGCGCATGTGTCATCTCCTTAGCCATTGTTTAGAGAATGCTAACAAGAAAACTATTCAATTACCAGCCCTGTGACTTTTCAAAGATTCCTTTACTGGTATTTACGACTGATGACAAATCTAGACGAAGAGAAATTTCGTTGCAGTTGGAGTGTGAAACCAAAATTATTTCTACAATGCGGCTCCATTTTTAATTCTTTGCTGGTGACTCTACATTGTTAGGACAATAGTCATTTTGCAGTTTGAGAAATGTGAATGTCGTCTGTTTCATTGGGGTTATGGCTTCTACTACACACCGTTGCATTGCATTCAGACTTGACTGTAGTCAGCTTATTGCATCATTTGCAGCCATTACTAGCTATGTCAAAGTCACTGTCTGCTGTTGCTTCACGCGTTATCAGCTCTTCAAGTGTGAGGGCAAGACATTGAGTTTGGGCTACTGTCGTACCTGTTCTACTGCTCTGAGGTCATTCTCGAGATTCTGATTAACATGGTCCCTACCGACAACGAGCAAAGGCATGCGATCAGCATTCAGTGAGTCACTCATCACATCCGCTGATTTGAGATGCTAGAAACCATGTGATTAAGGTCATCTGCTAAACAAGAGGGGACAACTATGGCACAAGTGGCAGCAGATTTGCCGTCGCACATAGTGTCAACTCGAAAAAACACTTCTCTCTCTTACTTTAAATATATATATATATATATATATATATATATATATATATATATATATATATATATATATATATATATATATATATATATACGTGCCTCTATTGTAGGAACTATTTCTGTGGCGGATCCTGTGATCGGACTACACGTTTTCCGGACGCTAGATGTCATGAAAACAAGCCAATGCGCCACGCGCACGCGATCGAGAACAGTATATAGCTGCCTGGCGTGGCAGCTCCACCGCAATGCTCGACCGCCCGTCTCATGTGAAAGCACCGGCGTGTACTCAGTTACTCGTTTCGGTACTGTTATGAACGGCCTGCGGGGGCTGGCGAACAAGAGAAGAAGCCACCGAAGAAACCTGCCTGGCCCGCTGCGATGACTCCCTTTGTAAAAACAACAATGCGCCGAGTCAACAGGCGAAGCGCGCCACCATGTCAACTGCGGCGACTCGCTTTTTAAGGACGACAATACGACAGCTCCCAGCCGAATGGCATCGCAATGTATACACACAGTCGCCAGACCAAGTATTGTTAGTGGATTCACCGTCACCGTCACGGTTCGTTGAAGCAGTGGAACTCCCAGAAGAGGGTGTTTAGAAGTCTTAAGGTCTTAGGGTCTTAGAAGTCGCCAGTCAATGGACAGAGGCGGCGGCCACTGACTGCAGAGTAAACTCTGGAATGAAGAGGCGCCCGCTCGGCTCAAGACCTTTGTCTGTGAGAACCCTCTCACCTCGGTGTGGTCAGTGAAACCTGTGCGGAAATGAATGGGTAAACCCTCCCTCTCAAAGGCGGATCGGGTTCGATGCCTTTGAACGCTCCGAATTGGTCGACGGCTGTTTTCCCTCACCTAGGCGTCTAGGGAGGACAGAGTGTTTATAAGTAGCTCTCACGCAGCTGCTGAGTGTGCATTCCTTTTTCAGTCATGCTAGACAGATGAACTGTAACGTTCTGATGTCGATACTGTAAATAAATCCCATATTCCTGGTTCATGATGAGAAGCCCCTCCTTTCAACAACGTCCTCAGCGTGGATGAGTTGGAGGACAGCATGGGCCCGCTACCGTCTATTTCATGGCTGACCCCAAACTTTACAACTGGCTGACAGTGGTGAGACGGACTTTGCGACGTGGTGCTATGTGTCTGGCTAGTGCTTGGTTCTTGCTTTGGCTATCTAGGCTTCATTTTGTGGTTTCTCTGTTTAGAACGGTAAGGAAGCTGGACTGTTGATTGTTAGCTAGGTTGTGTTTATCAAGGTATGTTCAGTGAGCAGGACGAAAGCACTAAAGCAGCAATCATGGAGTTAAGGACACTGCTGAGAGACGAATGGCTGATTGTTGGGGGGAACTGGGCCTGGAGGTACGCAAGGAAATTCCAGAATCGGAATGATTGCAGCTGATTTACGAAAATGCCAGTGATGAAGACGTTGGCATTGGGTTAGAACTTTTTAGGAAGAGAGAGAAATGGGACAGAGAGGAACGCGGGAAAGATCGTGAGTTAAGAAAAATGCAACTTGAGCTTGAAAGCAAAGGTTTGGAGTTGCCTCAAGGCAATGAAGGGGCTCTGGGACGATTAAGTGAGGCAGAATTATACCGAATTGACAGGTTGTTAAGGCCATTAGAGGTCGCGAACGACATAGGCTTGTTCCTAGGAAACAACAATGGTTGTCGTCTATTTTGCCATGTGAGGCTGCGGAAGTAATCGCCAGACTTAGTACTCAGGATGCAATGATTACGCCAAAGTTAAGGCTACTCTTTTGAAAGAGTACCGCCTTTAAGCCGATGGTTTTCGGCAGAGGTTTAGAAGCACAGTCAAGTAGGATAGAAAGGAATATTCGGAGTTTTCATATAGCCTAAAGGCCAACCTAGTCGAATGGTTGAAAAGCGCGGAAGCGTACGAGAGCAGAGATAGGATTGTTGAATGCATGTGTCTAGAGCAGTTTTACAAAAGCAACCCACAATCTGTGAAGCTGTTGGTGCGAGACAGAGGAAATGTAAACACTGTGGAAAGGGCCGCTGAATTAGCCGAAGAGTGCGCAACGCGTACAAAGCTGAACGCCGAGGATGGAACTTGGGACGGCCGAAATGGAGCGCGGAAACAATTTCCATTCAAAAAGAGTTCGCAGACTAGACGACCGGAGCCTGTAGACGTGCAGGAACAGCCCTCAGGAAAGAGCGAGGAGCAATCAAATGGGGAAACCATACAAAAAGAGCAAAAAAGAAGGTTAGACTCTTTTAGACAGATCCGCTTGTGTAGGTGCGATAAACTCAGACATATTCTTGTAAACTGCGGGAAGCTCAGCGTAGTTTTCTCCTACGTGGATGAAAAAGACGAGAATGTGGAACGTTTAAACCTATATCTTCACGACCTGCATGTTAATGGGAAACCATGCCTGGTGCTGCGAGACAGTGCCGCCGCTATGGACATTGTCCATCCGTCTTACGTGACGGTAGATGACTTCACGGAAGAAGTAGCATGGATCAAACAGGTTGTAGAAGAACACAGCGTGTGTCTATCCATGGCCAATGTCAAAATCAGTGGACCGTTCGGGGAGCTCGTGACCGATGCTGCAGTTTCCAAATTTTTTTTCGCTGCAGTACCGATATATTTTTTCGAATCGGTCGGATCAGTTACTGCGTGACACAGGGCTTAAACTAGGGGAGGGCGTTGTACAGGCGTTCGCGTGAAGCCAAGCTCGTAAAATCGCGTCGCTTTCGGCTGAAAATGGAAAGGCTGCTCCAGCTGAAGTAGTGAAAGAGGTAACTTCAGTAACCAAATCCAAGCTAGGCTCGAGAGACAAAAAAAAAACGATTGAGGAAAGCCTGCCAGGTGACCCGATCAATGAGAGCGTGTCACTAGCGTGTCAAAGTTCACGCCTGCATCAAGAGCCAGCTGACGCACTCGCAAGCGAGACCGGGTCGTTCCTATCATCGGCCTCAGAGAACTTTTATGAGCGCTTACGTGTGGATAGAGAGTCACTGGCAGCCGAGCAAAAGAAGGATGACAGCTTAGCTAAATTGTATCACACAGCTAAAGAAGGCATTGCTAGGCGCAACGTGAAGATACAAGAGAGAGGAGGATTGTTGTATCGGCCCTAGAGAGACCGAAAGGATAGGACTCTTGATCAGTTAGTCGTACCTACTCAGTACAGGGAGCACTTTTTGAGTCTCTGTGTTGAAAATGCGTGGTCTGGCCACCTAGGCATAAACAAATCGTAGGAAAGATTGCTTATGGAATACTGCTGGCTTAGATGTTTTAAAGACGTAGAAAACTTTGTAAGATCATGCGAAACCTGCCAGCGCTCGGGTAAACCAGGAGAAACATGGGAAGCTCCACTAAAAGTAGTGCCCTTAATGTCAGAACCTTTCAGCCGACTTGTGATAGACATGGTAGGGCCTCTATCAAAGACAAAGTCGGGTTACAGGTACTTGTTTACCATGCTCTGTCCAGCTACAAAGTTTCCAGAAGCAATCCCTATGAAAGAGCTCAACTCAATCGAAGTAGTAGACGCGCTTTTGACAGTAATAAAATTAAATATGGGGTATTACGTGCCAAAACCACTTCTGATTATGAGGCACTCCGTAGCGGATGGCTCCGGAAATTTCGACCACCTCGGGTTCTTTAACGTGCACCTAAATCTAAGTACACGGGTGTTTTCGCATTTCGCCCCCATCGAAATGCGGCCGCCATGGCCGGGATTCGATCCCGTTACCTCGTGCTCAGCAGTCCAACACCATAGCCACTGAGCAACCACGGCGGGTATTTTGGCAGTATTCGCATGAGTTGGGCTTCCACCCGAAATTGAGGCGGATCAAGGGTCAGTATTCACCAGCTCGCGGACTTCCACATTCTTACAAAAGTTTGGGGTAAATTTGATATACAGTTTCGTCTATCACTCTCAGTCAAGTAGTGTAGAGAGGTGGCATTTAGCGCTTAAGCGAGTTTTGCGGGCGCTCTGTTACGAGCACAAGGAGGACTTGGAGAATGTCTTCCGGCCACTTTGTTTGCATTGCGACCGGTTCCTCATGAGGCTACAGGGTTCTCACCAGCAGAACTAGTGTATGGGAGGACACTCCGTTCTCCACTGAGAATGTTAAGAGAGATGTGGGAGGAAAGAGGGGAGAGTCCAACAGTGGTTGAATACGTGCTAAATTTACTGGAACGGCTAAGCGCAACCCAAGAACTAGTCGGAAAGAACATGGCAATAGCTCAAAAGAACGCCAAAGTCTATTACGACAAGAATGCGAGGCTTCGCACGTTTAACACCGGAGACCAGGTAATGACCCTCAAACCTTCACGAAAGAACAACCCTGAAGTTCACTGTGGCGGACCCGTTACAGTGTTGCACAAACTTTCAGATACTAACTATGCTCTGAAAATGCCCGGTCGCAAGAAGGAGGGGAAGATATAGCACTGCAATTTGATGAAGCGGTAGCTAGAGCGGAGCGGAGTCGTTAACTTTACCATCAAGGAGCATGACGACACTAGTACCGAGTTTAATGAGTATAAGGCAACCTCCAACTCTGAGATCAGCCTGGAAGAAGTGGTAAAACGTTTGGTAAGCTCGCACGTTCTTACACCCGAGCATCTAGATGAGCTAAAAGGGATGTAAGGAGAATATCTCGACAGATTCAGCGATCGGTCAGGTAGAACCGAACTAGTAACGCATGAAATAGAGCTGACATCAACCGAACCCGTAAGATCAAAGCCTTACAGGGTGTCTCCATGACAGAGAGAAATAATGGAGGCAGAGATACAGCGCATGCTAGAGTTGGGAGTTATTGAGCGTGCTAAGAGTGACTACCCGTCACCGCTAATACTTGTCGAAACATCCAATAAGTACCCTCGTCCATGTGTTGATTAGAGGAAGTGAAATACCATCACTAGGAATCGGCTGTACCCGATACGCAACATTGAGGAACGAATCGAAAGAGTTAGTGCTACTAAATACATTTGAACTATAGATCTCCTACGAGGACACTGACAAGTTCCCTTTTCAGAAAGTGCCAGCCGCTATGTCACATTCATCTCACCTGTAGGCACTTTTCGCCCTCTCGCACTCAGCTTCGTGGTGAAGAACGCACCGTTTAGCTTCTATAATTTAATAGATATTGTCCTAAAGGACTTGCAGGAGTCCGCCTTGCCCTATGTTGATGACGTAGCAATTTTTTCGGACAGCTAGGAACAACGCGCATCGCACCTCCAGCAGGTTTTTCATGGTTGTGGGAAGCCGGCTTAACGATGAAGGCGGAAAAGTGTAGGTTTGGCTGTTCACAGGTTACTTATATGGGCCATGTTGTCGGTCAGGGCACGAGACGGCTGGCCGTGCTGAAAATAGCTACAATTGGAGATTTTTCACAGCCGCGCACGATAACATACATTCGTTCATTTTTGGGACATGTGGGGTGCTATCAACGGTACACTCCGGATTACTCGCAAATAGCAAGTCCTTTAACGGACACCGAGGGAGCACCAAGTAACGTTCACTGGGATAAGGACAAAGAGAACGCTTTCCAAGGTTTGAAAACGCTATTGGTTTCTCGTCCTGTGCTTCGCGCACTGCACTACGCAAAAAAAATCCATAGTTCAGCGCGACACAAGCGACAGGGGTATGGGCATGGTACGTAGTCACGTAGGGTACAATAATGAGCAAAATCCTGTCCTCTATCCCAGCCGTAAACTAACTGTCAGAGGGGAAGCCTACATCGCTTCAGAGAAGGAGTGTACTTGTTTTGTTTGGGCAGCCCAGAAGCTGTGTTGCTTGTACGGAGCGGGATTCATCTTCGAGACCGAGAACTGTCCTGCCTGACGAAACGTGCCCGGCCCGCTGCGATGACTCACTTTGTACAAACAACAATGCGCCGAGTCAACAAGCGAACGGCGCCACCATGTCTACTGCGGCGACTCGCTTTCTAAGGACGACAATACGACAGTTCCCAACCAAACTGCGTCCGAATGTCTACACGCCGCCGGCGGACCAAGTATTCTTAGTGGATTCGCTGTCACCGTCACGGTTTGTTTGAAGCGGTGGAACTCCTGGAAGGAGGTGTTTTGCGGCGCCGTCTCACGGGTCTTAGAAGTCGCCAGTCAATGGACAGACGCGGCGGCCACTGACTGCAGGGTAAACCCTGGGATAAAGAGGCGTCTGCTGAGGTCAAGACGTCTATCTGCGAGAATCCTCTCACCTCGGTGTGATCAGTGAAACCTGTGCGGACGTGAATGTGTAAACTCTCCCCCTCAAAGGCGGGTCGGCTGTGATGACTTTGGACGCTCCGAATTGGTCGACGGTTTAACGGCCGTTTTCTCTCACCTAGGGATCAAGGGAGGACAGAGTTTTTATAAGTAGCTGTTGCGTGACTGCTGAGTGTGCATTTCTCTTTCAGTCTTGCTAGACTGATGAACTGTAACGTTCTCATGTAGATACTGTAAATAAATCCCATATTGCTCTTTCTCGATAAGCAACATGCCCCTCCTTTCAACAACGTCCTCTGCGTGAATGAGTTGGATGACGGCATGGGCCAGCTACCATCTATTCCATGCCCGACCCCAACCATTACAGTACCAGCAAATATTGTGCGGGGTCGTCGCACGCGGCATTCAGAGCTATCACTGCCAGTATTATTGCGATAAGCATCTTCACATGTCAATCTTACAGCGTGTGGTACAATTGGTAGCGTGCTTTACTCTATTAGTAGGCGATAATACAAACGCGCCGCTGAACCCGACTGCAGACAGGGCGATGTGGGCATCACGTTTCGCTTCCGCGGCATCCGGCGTCGCCCACCAGCTCGATTTCGATTCCATTTCCCGTCGTCCTCATAAAACGCCACGGAAAAGGAAAACAACAAAACGCGTCTCGGGCCGCCACACAGTAAAATAATTTACACCCTTGATGGTGAGAATTGCGAATCATAACACCCTTGAAGGGTGTTTTCATTCAAGAAACATCCCATCATCTTGACTTTTTGCGAAGCATAGGGCAGTTCTAGATGCCATAACACCCTTTTACCCACCGAAAGGGTGCACGGACTAAGAATATTGGGGGTGGGTGCAAGGGTGTTTTTGTTTGTTTTTATCACGTTCACAAACATACTGTTGCACGAAGAGACGGCGTGTCCCCCGGCACTAAAAACCAGTGGCGGATCCAGAAATGGGCCCTCCCCTACCCCAACCCCTTCCCCCCGAGACATGTCGGGCTTTCAGTGCCGACAAAATTCCTGAAGAGAGTCCCCCTCCGTTTCACTGTCTGTTTTGATAAGCCCTTTTTAAATATGTCCTGTGAAAAACCAGTTGCTGAAGCACTACTATCTATTATGTCACAGTGTTCTAGGTGGCACACAGTTCTTAAATGTCGTCACGCACAAATTCCGCGGAATCCAAAAGCGCGCACCTAATTTTCTAGTATTGAATATTTAACCAAAAGAAAAATGTTCAAAATGTTTTCAGCAAGGCAGAACTAGTGCAGCTCTTGCTTTTGGGACGCCAGGAATCTAGCAAAATGAAAAGGCCACGTGACAGCATGCAGCTCGACGCGCCACAATTGCTCTAAAGCAGTGCGGTCGTCTAGGTTTCTTTCAAGCATGACAAAACAGGCAGAAAAGGGTGCGACGAACCATACGCGGACAAAAGATACGCCGATTCGAGAAGCTTTGAGCCCACCTGACCTTCTTTCGCCGAATCAATAACCCCAATTCGTTCTGCTTCTCTCAAGTTTATAAACAAGGTAGGTTCGTTGGCAAACTTGAGCCTTCTCACCCACCACAATGCTTTGCTCAAGCAGCATCCGCAGAAAGAGCCGTGCAAAACGCTCATGGCTTCGCGTCCGCGTCAATTTACGAAGCTGCATGGCTGTACAAAAAGGAACTATTAAGTTTGTAGTTGTATAGTAAAGGAAAGTACTACTGGCTTACAAACAGCTGCCAGAACGGAGTGCTCAAAAAGAAAGGGAGGATAATATGAGATAGTATAGAGAACCAACGTACAACTTTCGATGCATACAGTATTTACAACACCGACTAACAGCGATTTTTACTCAAATATTTCCCCTCCCAAATTGGAGACGGTATTATTGCATGCATGAATAGGACATTAAGCCAATCATTGTAGATATAACGAGATTCCAGAAATTGGCGGGGCATTTGCACACCCATCTTTGTTCACGGAACAGTGGCGAGGCATTTTTCAAGTGTGCGCCCACCTGCCAAGTACGTTCGAGATATTTTGGCATATGCAGACCTGCGCGAGACTCGCCCGTCTCCCATCGCGAGATGGGTGAGACAGGTGCACATGCTGAATACGGGAAAGAAATACCCTGTAGAATGAAATTGAATTTTGTCCTAACACCAGAGCTCTGGATTGCAGGTTATAGTGTGCACAGGGGCGTCCTGCCTGATTTTAAAGCGAAACTTTCTATGCCTCCTCCCTCACCCTTTCCAATTCTGCTTGCTGTCACTGCCTTGCCAGCCGCGTCGGCGGGTGGTTTGAGAGCGTGCATAATGAACACGAGAGGGACGCGGGGAAGGCGTGTGCGAGTCGTTTTAGCGAGATCGAACTTCGTGGGCATCGCTACAACACTCTTTGGACCTCTTTGGCCGTCACAGTGCTCACTGAAACACCCTGGCCATCGACACAATGCCCTCTGGAAGACTAACTAAGCGTTAGCCACCTCCTCCCCCTCCCCCCTCCGCAAAAGTAGTGCAAAAGGTGCAGCACTTACTTTTTGTACTCACATGCAACAGCGCAGAGGAGAGACAGTATGATATTAAGGGGAGACAAGAGAATGCTTAAAGCCAACATCCAGACGAAATGTCATCACAGTTCCCACACTTTACCAAGAAATTGTTGTTGTCATTCGATAGCCTTTACCACAGCTGCACCCTCGCCGAGCAAAGGAGTTCGGTGATGATATAGGCACAGCTATTGAATAGGAACAATACTAAATTGCTCTGCTCGTGGTAATTTGAGGGCGAGAGTAGTTGGGTTGAAAATGATTTGTTTACCGCATGCACAAAATACCTCGATTGTGAATATATCTTCCTCATTACCCGTCAAACTGCTATTATAAGCAACTGCAGTAAGACAAAGACCGACATCAGATTATAACAACTCACGGTGCTGTCCACCAAAGGGGAGTCGTTGTTATATTTGTTCTTTCTTTTGAGCGGTCATCGGCCGCACTCGCTCACCCGCTCTTAAAATAAAAGAAAGAAAAAAAACCCCGAGATCTGGATTCGCTTCGGTTGCACTTTCACGACACCACGCAAAGAAAGACTTTTCGTACGTGGAAACTTAAGGTTTTCGTGTAATTCTGCACATGTGAAATTTCGTGGTGCCGCCTATATGTTTAGACAGCTATTATGCAAGTACTTTTATATCTGCCGTTCGTCCAAGCTATTTAAAATTTGCGTGAGCACACCAGTTCAGACATATCAGCATTGTGAACTTCTTGAAAATGCCAATTAAAGCTTTTTTCTCTCTCTCTCTCTTTCTCTGCGCATAAAAGAAAAGACAGACTCGCAAGTACCTCTGTATCTTATAAAATCAGGAAGGGTCACGTCTCTTTACAAATGAACGTCCAAGCAAACAAACAAAAAAAAGCATCGAGAAATAAATTCACTTACACGCAGTTACCAGCCCACCATTGCCCCATTTGATTTGATATCAGCCCATGTTTCTGGAAATAAAGTTCCAGTGAAACTACCCGTAAACACAGAAAATGGCTTAGAGGTAGCGTAAAATAAATAGCTTTGAAAGTAATACACACACGTAGTTTAAAAGAATATTTGTTTTTATGCCTTGAAAACGAAACCGAAATTGAAATAACTTCCCCCGACGGGTGTCGCCGCTATCGCCGCTACGTCATTTCCTACGTCTCGCGGCGGGACGGCGGGTGCATGTGTGTTCTCCGTGACATTCTTGAAGTTGTGAGTAATTAGATTGTTTTTTGCTGCGTTTAGATTGTACCACCTCGTTGTTCTCGCGTACGTTTGTGCTCATCGACGCGAAGTGAGCGTCCGGACTGAAGGCGACGCGATTATGCGTGAGAAAGAAGGGCAGCAGCGGCCTACGGCATCGGTGTTTCTTTGTGACAGTGTGTTTACTACGCCTACGACGGCCGTCATTCGTGGCGAAGGAGAAAACATCTTCCATTGGGCATGAACAGTGATGAAGTGGACGTTTTGTTTTTCGGCGGAATCCATCGTCAACATCGTCCATCCACTACGTAAACGAAACGGCGTGCCCACAGTACACATCGTGACAGCCTTCAAACTCCGCCTTCAAACCGAGGGCCTTTTGCAAGGCGCATGAACTGCTCATATAAAAGGTACGTACCTAGCCACGTTCAGCGTCGCGTTTTTATGGTGCGTCATTGTGGTAGTAATCTTCGCGTAATTTATTTAAAGGACAGCACAAGGTATGTTGGATGCGAGCGTAGTATATGTACTCCAGGCGTAGCCTATGGGCACCGAATGTGAAAAAGAAAAAAAAATGAATGTTTCATTGTTCACGTGTCCTCAACTAGAGTTGTAGAGAATTAAGTACTGCTACGCGTCAGTATCCGGCGAAGGCAGGTAAATAATACTTTGGTTTGACTAATTGGTTCTTTCTGTTACCAAAGATGGGCGCAGACTTATACCGGTGTCACACGGCCACTTTCGAGCACGATTGAGCGCGTTCTGGATCGAAATTTTCGACCGCGATTGGGTCCCGTCCGCCGATTGTGCAACGAGGCCAAACGCGTCCAGAAATTCGATTCCAGTCAAGATCGATCGCAGCCAAAAGTATGCAGTGTGACAACCGTATTAAATGTCGCTTGTGTACTTTCGCTCAATTGTTTTTTTTTTTTTTGACGGAGGTTCTGTGGTAGGTAATGGCGCAGGCAGCTTGCAATGCTTGTACTTTCATGACTAAACTAATGCAAAACAAAAGAACCACGACCGTCCCGTCTATGTACTTATCCTTCGCTTTAAGTTGTGCTCGTTTGTTCTAGAAGCTCTTGTGCTGTTGCGGATGAACGCATGGTTGCGCTATTTGTTTGTAAATTTATCTTTTTGTATAAATAAGCAGACCGATCCTAATCAATTTTTTTCTCGTCCTTGAACTCTTTTCTTGGTTTCACGCAGGCGTGCTTATTACTACTACTACTTGTTTTCTTGTTGTGTGACTGAACCCTGCCTAAGGCGTCCTGTCAGTTGTCAACAGTATTTCTGAAATGAATTGCACTGAGCGTCCTACGGTTATAGTACGTTTCACTACCTTATTCTAATGTCTAGTTATAAGGTGTATGGTTATTGTAACTATTCTTGGCATTTATATATGTATTTATTAAGCTGGTAAATGCTTAATTGTATTTGCAGTTTTGAGAGGTTCTTTTATTGAGTGGTCAATCTCGGGTGGTATTAATGGTGGATTGTTTTCTTGTGCCCATGCAGTCACAGTCAGCATGAAGCAATTGCATGGGAACCGAGTGGCTGTCTTGGGCCTACACATTGCTGAAAAGACAGTGAAGACGTCTGAGCCAACAGGTATACTTTTTTCATCACAATTGGCCTACATATTTTTTTCACCGGAGGATGAAGACCTCCCCCAGTGAGCTCCAATTACCCCTGTCTTGCGCTAACTGGTTCGAAGGGAAGCCTGCAAAATGTTTTGACTTCATCATAGTCTACTTCTCTACCGTCCTTGACTACCCTTCTCTTCTCTTGGCATCCATTCTGTAACTCGAATGTGCCACCGGTTATCTGCCCTATGCATTACATGGTTGAAGAAGGCACCTTGGTTAGTTGGTGCTCATTGCAGACTTGAGACATCAATAACTAGCATGAAAAAGACAACATCAAGAAGGACATAAGGAAGAACTCTAGACTTCAACTGAAATTTTTGCTACACAGAAACATGGAATGCACAGAATGTCGACAGACAGAAACAACACAGGAGCTATCGGAACAAATTTATGAACAGGTTAATTTCACTTACGAACATTCTTGGTAAGAGCCAGAGACGGGTGCTTACACACCTATTCCCCGCTTTTTTGATGCAAAGTGGTTCGTATATTTCCCTATGTACCTGCTTCTGGAGCTACCTGAGCACACCATTGCTTTGAAACTGCTCGGTGCATGAGCATGTATGGCGATGATTGACCATGTGGCCACCAGCCACCAAGGCACTCAAAGCTGCCCTATGTTTCCTCAAGCCAAACAGGTCGGTGTTTAAACGACCGCTTGGGGGAACAAAGATAGGGCAGCTGTCATGGCTGGTGGCCATCTGGCCAATCATTGCTGAATCCTATGTTTCTGGGTAGCCAAAATTTCAGTTGAAGCCTAGAGTTCTGTCCTGTGTGCTTCTAGCTGTCGTCCGTTGTCTTTTTCGTGCTAGTTAATGATGTCTCAAGTCTGCACTACATGGCCTGACCAGCTCCCTTCTTTACTCTTTATGTCAGCTAGGATATCAACTCCTTCGTCTGCTTTCTGAACCATGCTGCTGTCTTCCTTTTTCTGCTGCCATCAGGATAGGAGTGGACATGACAAATGAAACTGAATGTCATTTAGACAGAGGAGCAGTGAGACTTCCTGTGCTTTACCTTTTGTTGTTGTACATAATAGTTGAAATTGCACCAACACATCTTTTCCACCTTGTGATCTTCCCATAGCTGCGGCAAATAAATATATAGGCTTTAAGAAACTAGAAATGCAGTTTGCCTAAGAAAGAGAATACTCTTGCACTTAAAGGTAATGTGTATGATGCTCTGACTCCTTTGATGCATGTGCCTTGAGAGGTGTTGATGCTGTTCATTTCTTTCTCAGCAAGCTTTACTTGATGAGTCTGACTTTGTATAAAGAAATAAGTTCTAAAGAAACCATAATACCTAACAGGCAGAATTGTCGAGGTTGAAAGCCAAGTTTTCTTTCATGACATTTTTTTCAGGCTGTACTAGTTGACCCATGATGTTAAACAGTGCGGACTTGTACAAAGGATGTCGAAAGGGGCGAGAAATGGAGACAAATGCTATCCCCTCTTTCTCCATCCTCTGCTGAGTTCCCATTGTCGAACGTCCTCGACCAATACCAACTAGCCCGTTTGCGTACCTGTACTAGTTGAGCCATTTATACTATGGTACTCTAAGCCAAATGTGATAAATTCAAAATTGGTGCCTTTTCTATCTTTGTACAAATAACTGTTTCATAAAATAGTTTAAAGTGTTATGGTTGATATCGTGTTTCGACACCACCATAACCTCATAAAATATCTTCATGGATGCAAAAGTTACCTCTTGTGCAAGTTCCGTGCTAGCCTGACATGGAGAACAGACCTGGCAGAAGGTAGAGCACATGCTCTTTTGTAAACAAAACACATGATTGTATTTTCTTGGCAGTTATTGCAATGTTTTCCGATGTTTATCTGCATGAACATTAATTATCTCAGCTGCTAAAGACACATCACTAGACACTGTGAGCAGAAAAAAGTCTGATTGTGCAGTACTGTTGAAGTCATGCAACATTATGTTTAAGCAAACTGGCAGGGATGCTGGGTGTTAAAAAGAAAAAGCTGACTTCAAGAAAAATTTGCACTCCTAAATGTGGAATTGAAATGCACTATGCTTATAAGCTACAAAAGATTTCCAGGATCATCAGACTAGTTACACTGGCCATTTGCTGATTCAATAAGGTTCAGTGAAGCTTCTTTTTAAAGTTACACCGTTTTTATACAGGGTGATGATTTTCGGTTTCGTGGAATTTTTAAATATAGCCCTGTTGCATATAGCATAATTCTAGTCCTTGAGCAGGAATATTCAAACAGGCAGATATATCTTGCACGAGAAATCGAAACGTATCAAACTAATTAGAAAATTTTATTATCTTTCGAATGAATTACATTATAGCTAATATAAACGAAAAGAAAGCGGCTTAGCCGAGGAACCCGATGTTTATTAATCATATCCTAAGAAGCCAGCAAACACTGACGCCAAAAACAAGTTAGGGTAAATTACTTGTGATTAACAAATGAAATAAAGAAATGATAAATTAATGGAAATGAAAGTGGATGAAAAAACAACTTGCCGCAAATGGGGAACGAACCCATGTCTTCGCATTACGCGTTAGATGCATTACCAAATGAGCTACTGCGGGCGCCATTTCCCCATCACTTTCTTGGGTATTTATGTTTCCTAGTAGAACCCTGGGAGTGTTTGCCAGCGCCACCACATATCTTGGGCACATATTGTAATTTACGAATCATAGCCAGTGAGATTACAAGGTGTATCTACTTGGAATTTATTTCCAGAATAGCGTCAGTTTGGAGATGTGCACCATTAAACTTGCTGTAAAAATGCACCGTTGTTCCACCTACTTTTTTAACAAAATGTGCTTTTATGCACTGATGCACAAAAGTAACGGGAACACCCTTTTGTATTGGTCTTTATCAGGGAAATATTCCTAAACTGGTGTCATCCTGGAAGTTCAAATGCATACGTCTTCCAAGCTCACTGGCTACAATTCATAAATTGCAATATGTGCAGTAATATAATTAGTTATGAAGTTAATTAGTGATTTTTTTTATTTAGTTGAGCATGTGTTATGATTTCTCATGCTAGTAATGTCCACTTCTCCAAATAATCTAGCTCAAGGACAAGAATTATGCCATCTGCCGCAGGACATTCTTTAAAATTCCATAAAACTTACAAGTGATCACCCTGTACCTACTACAGTACCTACTACAGTGCGAAACAGCCAGCAGCCTAATCATCACATATAAGAATGCCGTAACAACACTGACAAGTGCACTAAAGTTTTCTGTGCTTCACAGATGAAAGATGTTGGCCATTAGAATGTTTGATCTCAGTGTAACTCACAATCTTATAACCAGCAAGATCAAGTGAAAGCAGATCACAAACTTCATGCATGAAAGGCTTTAACTGTGCTTTGATTAAAATAGCTGAACTTCTGTTAAGCATGATGGATTCACTGTGTTGTTTCAGTTAAAAGTATCTAAATGATCAAATGCTAAAGTGTTCTTGCTTGGAAGATCTTCAGTGAAAACCTCTGTAATAAAAATACCAGCAGGATCATGTGCTTGTTTAGTGGAGATGGCTAAGATGATGTCAGAAGGTGTAGGTAGGGCTTCTTTGTAGTAGAGATGCCAAATAGTTCTGACAGATGGGTTGTTACCAGCCACTGTGTAAGTCAGAGATTAAGAAAAAAATAAAGGTCAGCTTAGTGATGCTTAGTATAAAAAAACAGGAAAACGAAACAAGTAATGCTCTCAACTAACATTTTAAAATTTTCGTTGAATATGTTACAAATAATTGTGTCAAATATTTTAGAGGAACCATGCTAGATAAACATTTGCAGAGCAACCACCATGACAATTAAGGGATCAAGAGCACACCAGTGAGGCGAATTTAGAAGCCTAAGATCACTAAATTCTAGTTTTGGGTCAGATGTCACACACAAAAACATACTGCCCAGCGTTATTGCTGTAATATGAGGGCGGTTAAGAAAGTAATGCTTCCAAACCCACTACTTTACCAGTAGTACTGCAAACATTTTGGCTCTTAATCATTAATGCACTGATGTTTAAGCCATAGAATGTCACTTGCCCCATCTTCCTATCTCTTTGCGTTCCAAAGTAATCAAGCAATGCATGGCATCCAGTGGTGATGTCCGGTTGAAACAGTGGGCTGTAATTGAATTTCTCACTGCGGAAGGTTCTGCGCACTTCAACATTTATTGCCATCTGAAAGCAGTTTATGGGGATGCCTGTGTTGATGTCAGCATTGTGCGTAGGTGGGCATGTACTGAGAAACATCAAAATCCGGCTGCATCAAATGTCCAGGATCAGCACCGAACTGGACGGCCCACAACCGCTTCTTATGAGGATCATCAACATCAGGCAGACGACTTGAATCGGGTCAATCGCAGGATCAAGCAACACCAGATTGCTACAACACTCGCTATTTCCATTGGTTTAGTGAACCACATAATTAAGAACCTCCTGGGTTACAAGAAGAATTGAACTTGTTGGCTATGCTTCGACTTTTTCATGTCAGTCGTCAGTTACAGTGACACCCAACAAGCGCAAGTCTTCTTGTAACGCAGGTCTTTAATGATGTGGTTCACTGAGCCAATGGAAATGGCGAGTGTTGTTGCAATCTGGTGTTGCTTGATCCTGCGATTGCCCCGAGTCAACTCATCTGCCTGATGTTCATGACCCTCATCAGAAGCCATTGTGGGCCGTCCATTTCGGTGCTGATCCGGGAGATTTGATGAGGCAGGATTTTGGTCTTTCACAGTCCTTGCCCACCTCCGCACAGTGCTGACGTCAACACAGGCATTCCTGTAAACTGCAGTCAGATGGCCATGAATGTTGATATGCACACAACTTTCCACAGTCAGAAATTCAATTACAGCCTGTTGTTTCAACTGGACGTCACCACTGGATGCCAGGAATTGCTCGATTACTCTGGAACGAGAAGAAATAGGAAGGCGAGGCAAGTGACATTCGATAGCTTAAACATAAGTGCATCAATGATAAAGAGTTCAAAATGTTTTCTGTAATATTGGCAAAGTAGTGGGCTTGGAGGCAATAATTTCTGAATTGCCCTGATATAATTGTGTAGCCTGTCTCTCCTACATTCATGATGTGGCAGATTAAATGCCTTATTCTTTCGAAATAACGATTTCTTGGAAGTAAGCACTATCTGTGCTTGTTTTCTTTAACCTGCTCTTCATGTGATCTTGAAATAATAAAGTGAATGATGCAGGGAAACGCAGCTTGTCATGTTTCGTGTACTTTTACTGACATTAAATTGCAACAAATCATTTTGCAGGTAGAAAAGAAGCAGATGGCTACAGCAATCAATGAAGAAATGGCTTCATCTATGATGGCTCGCCTTAGGACATTGGAATGGAGCTACACAAAGGCATCATCATCCGCGCCTGTGCCCTGGAACTTTGGTTTGAATGAGACTGTTCTTCAACGTAGAACGGCCACAAGACTTGTCACCACATACAAGGCATAGTGCAAACTCTAAATATTGTGCAGGAGGCTAAAATAAATGACCCTCCATGCAGTCACTCTGTGTCTGTGGTAAATGGGACCATTTCACGCAGAACACTCACACATGATTATGTGTTTTCTCTCAAAGTTGCTTTGCCGTGCGTTTGCAAACACATTACCTATTGTATGCACACCATACATAACATTTCTGTGTGGTAGCCTGACTGTAGACTTACGAAACAAACAATGAAGTGCATATGTACCCGCTTCCACATGTCATACTTCAAGGGTTATTATATTGCTCATTACACCCGATAGGTGAAGGGGTAATATATTCCTGATCACACCCTTACACCCCGTGGGTCGAAGGGTAATATGTTGTTCAAAACACCCTCAAGGGATAGGGTGTTATTGGAATATAGAATAACCATCATAAGGGTGTAATTCCCTATAAAACCCACCTTTTTCAAGGGTGCTAGGGGGTTAGTTATAGACACCGAAAAAAACCCTTAGGGGTGTAAATTATTTTACAGTGCAGAGCACCGCTAGCTCGACGTGCGTCGGCGTCTTTTGCCGCAGCGAACCGCGCGATGCTTCGCAGTACGTAGATGTCAACCATAGCTGAATCTGTGAAATTGGTTCGTTGACTCAGATCGTACGTTTTCCTTGTTAGTATGTTTTTTCTCAACGTATTTTTCGAAACGGATGAACGCACTTGTGCTGTACACACACACACACACACACACACACACACATATATATATATATATATATATATATATATATATATATATATATATATATATATATATATATATATTATTAACGGCCGCGATAAATCCCGATTTGACCACTGCGCAGAAAGAAGACCTTCTGGCACTCCTGCACACACACACAGCCTTATTTGACGTCCACTCCGAGCTTCTGGGGCGCACTGCCATCGCAGTCCATCGCATCGAAACCGAGGGCAGTTCAGTTGTACGCCGCCGCCCGCATCGCGTGTCTTCCGCAGAACGGAAAATCATTGTGGATAACGTTGATGACATGCTCAAAAGAGACATCATTCGGCCATCCTCCAGTTCTTTGTCGTCTCCTGTCGTGCTGGTTCGCAAGAAAGACAGCTCTGTACGATTCTGCGTCGATTATCGAGCCCTTAATAAGATCACGCACAAAGACATATCCGATGCCAAGAATTGACAATGCCATTGACTCCCTCCAGGGTGCAGAATATTTCTCTAGTCTAGACCTCCGATCCGGATACTGGCAAATCCCCATGCACGAAGTGGACAAGGACAAGAAAGCCTTTGCAACACCAGATGGACTTTATGAGTTCAACGTCATGCCATTCGGTTTATGTAATGCCCCTGCAACATTTGAACGCATGATCGACACAGTTTTACGTTGCCTTAAGTGGAAGACCTGTCTGTGCTATTTACATGACATCGTTATTTTTTCTACAACTTTTCGTCAGCACCTTGAGCGCTTGGACGAAGTTTTCACATGCATTTCCAACGCTGGACTCCGACTCAACACAAAGAAATGCCATTTTGCCGAAAGAACATCAAAGTGTTGGGCCATCTGATCAGCAAAGGTGGCGTTCGTCCAGATCCCGAAAAGGTTGCTGCCGTGCTTCGCTTCCCTCGCCGTGAAAATCAAAAGCAATTAAGAAGTTTCTTGGGCCTGGCATCCTACTTCCGCCACTTGGTCAGTCATTTTGCGCCCGTGGCGTCGCTGCTACCCAAGTTTCTCACGTCGGGTACTGCTTTCCCTTGGACAGATGACTGCGAACTTTCTTTTCAAGCACTCAAGCAGGCATTAACCACCGACCCTGTCCTCTGTCACTTCGATGAGAACGCACCAACTTGCTTGCAGACCGACGCTAGTGGCCATGGGATCGGTGCTGTACTTTTACAGCGTGATACCACCTCACGAGAGAGAGTTGTTGCCTATGCCAGTCGCGCATGAACACCTGCCGAAAAGAATTACTCGATCACAGAACAGGAGTGTCTCGCAGTAGTTTGGGCGATCCAAAAATTTCGACCATATCTTTAGGGACGCCATTTCACGGTCTTAACCGAGCACCATGCCTTATGCTGGTTGTCGTCAATCAAAAATTTGTCCGGACGACTTGGTCGCTGGGTGGTACGCTTACAAGAGTACGATTTTGACGTAGTCTACAAGTCTGGGAAAAAGCATCAAGATGCCGACGCTCTCTCTCGCTGCCCGCTGCCACTATTAGCTTCGAGTACATCCCTCCATTGCTCGCCACTTGATGATGATACTAAGTCGTCACTCCCATTGTTACCGTTATTACCTCTATCGGTTACTGACGACACGTTATCTTCCAATCGCGTCACTCACCTCGCATCGTGTCAACGTTCTGACCCCTACTGCGACAGCATCATCCAACGCCTGTGCGGAACTACATCTGCACCAAATGCCAGATTACGTCGACAACTGCGACTATTTAAGCTTGACAACGATGTGCTGTACCGCTACATATACGACTCCAACGGACACCGCTGGGTGCCTATTCTTCCACGTTCGATGCGCACACGAGTCCTTGAAGCCTTGCACGACGACCCATCTGCAGGCCATTTGGGATTCCACAAAACATACCACCGCGTTAGGAGTCGTTTCTTTTGGCCAGGCATGTCTACCTTTGTAGCCAAGTACGTCGCTTCTTGCGTTCATTGTCAACTGCGGAAACGACCGACTTCGCCTCCTGCTAGGCTTTTACAGCCCATCCCATGTCCCGAGACACCGTTTGCCATCGTTGGGATAGACCTAGTAGGCCCTCTGCCCATAACGCCAGCGGGTCATCGATGGGTCGTGACAGCTGTTGACCAGCTCACACGTTACGCAGAGACCGCTCCTCTACGCTCTAGTTCGGCCTCCGACGTTGCCACCTTCTTTCTAGATGTCATTGTGCTACGCCACGGTGCACCTCGTGTACTGTTAAGCGACCGCGGCAAGACTTTCATGTCAACAATGCTCGCAGAAGTACTCGGAGCTTGTGGCACAGTTCATAAGACAACATCCGCATATCACCCACAAACAAATGGCTTAACCGAGCGATTTCATCGCACACTAATAGATATGATATCAATGTATATCGGGCCAAACCACGACTATTGGGACAAACGTTTACCTTTCGTGACTTTTGCTCACAACACCGCTATCCAACGAACTACGGTATACTCACCTTTCTACCTAGTTTACGGCCGTTCACCGACATTCACCATCGACGCCGCTTTCTTCAATGCCCCAACTAACACCTCGGCCAGTATACTCGAACAGTTCGTCTCGAGACTTGAGGAATGCCGTCAACGTGCTCGCTTCAACACAGAAGTCAGTCAGCAAGATCGCAAGCAACGTTACGACATCTCTCGTAGCGACGCCTCCTTTCGTCCTGGAGAGGAAGTACTCCTTTGGACGCCCATTCGTACAACCGGTTTGTGCGAGAAATTTGAATCCCGCTTTCTTGGACCCCATATTATTAATGAACAAACATCCCCCGTGAACTATCGCCTTACTCCCGTAGACGTTTCTTCCGACCATCGTTGTCGTGGTTCGGAGATCGTTCACGTTTCGCGCCTAGAACGATTCGTTCGGCGTTCCCCTCCTGGCTAAGTCGCGGCCTGGCTGGCCGCTTGCGCGTGCGGGGAAATTAGTGTGAGCATTATTCATACGCTTCATACTCTCACCTGTACATACTCATCATCACCGTTTTGAGGCCTGGTGGTGGGGCCGTCACGCGAGAGAATAAAGAAGAGACTGGCGGCCTAAACCTCGTCTCACAATATATATATATATATATATATATATATATATATATATAACTGAAGTCGTCAAAAGCATACCTGAAGCAAACATTGGCGCAATCATTTCAAAATTGTGGCATATATTGACTTAAATATTGAGCCCCTGAATTCCCATGGGTCTTTTCGTGTACACAACATTCATTAAAGGGAATTAAACAAGCGGTTAACTGGGTCAGTCAATTACACTTCTGTAGTACCATAAATGGTCTTACCGTGAGCTTAGTATTAGCACAGTTCTTGCATGTTTTCTGGTCACGAAACTCCGCCGTCACGCTCTGGGAGAGGTTCATGCGCTGCTCAAAGCTGCCGCAACGCTGCCTCACCATGCCTCACAGGGCATTGTTTGCGTACGGAAACGCTTTTGTAGTGCGAGGTGAGCTGATTGAAATGGTGCGTTAGGTGTATGCGCTGCGCCATTTTTGGAGTTCACTGTTTAGTTGAAGTGGCAGGGTGGGACGACGATGCCGAACATGTCTTGCATGCTTGGCTGCCGTTCCAGCGGCAAGGAAACGACCGAAAAGGTGTCGTTTTGTTTACCGAGCTACAAGGAGCAGCGCAAGAAATGAAAGCGGGCCATACCCGCTTTCTACAGGAAAGTAGTGGTTCTAAAGGGACAGACAACCATTCAGAACATGAATCGAGTTTACCCCACTGACGGAATGATTCGCCATCGTATTGGCTAAGACGAGTCATGTTTTCCTCAGTGAGCGTGGATTTATATTCTTAACCGATCACTAAAAGTCGGGAAGAATGGCCTTTGGCGCCACACACGGCAAAAACATGAAGCTGCATAAAATGTCCACCACGTGACCTGCTACTAGTATACGTGGTTCCTGGTCTATTTATAAGTATTAAAATGCAGTATACTTCTTATAAGTTTTTACTTACTTACAATGTGCAGGTAAGACTTCATTTGTAGCAAGCAGAAAAGTGGCGCTGCCTTCGCCTTCGTTGACGATGAGTTTGCTTGACTCGTCTATTGACAGAACAATGACGACGGGGGTCATCCAGCCATGACGTGGGCGTGTACTTGTGGATAAACGGGGTACAAATATAAGAAATGTCTCCACAACAACGCGACCTCATTGCACCGACTTCCAATAATATGCACAACTTCTAGAGGCTTGATTATGGTGTTGTCTGCTGAATTTGACTGATGTGAATTTCATTAGTTTGGGGTACCCTCAAAGCCATGCTGTACTTTGCATGCATTTTAAAGTGGTCAATTTGAAATATGTGATTGGCTGTGGCATTCTCAGTGAAACAAGGCGTCTTGCGAAAAATGCATATAGCATTATTCGCATTTTCTAATACTCTTTCAAGGAACAGCCTATAGGCTGCTCCCCGAAGAAGTGACTACCTCTGCTTACACTATGTGGCTGGTCCAGTTTACTTAACCTGTCTGCCATCTATGCACGAGGAGGAGGACAGAAGCGAAAAAAGGGACCTTCGAATAATGTTTTCGCACAGATGGCTCACACATTGCACTTTTCTTATCTTGCAGGCTTTGTTATTCAAAGCTTTCTATGGGCGAATATTAGCACTTCATTCCTATTTATACCTAATAAGAATTACATTGTTCACAGTGTCACTTTTTATATTATACTCTTGTGAGACTAATCTCACCTGTTTTAATGCAGGTGTGGCTGAGCCTGCAGAAAGAGTGTAAGCAGACTACTCTGTTGCTGATCAGTGCTGATCTCTGCGTCTGAGTTGGTCCCACAACATCCAGGACCGCTGTGCTTTGCTTCGTTGGCAAGGTAATAGATATAGACACCTTGCACCTCAGTATTAGGTTTGAAAAATATGCTAAGACACAAGGGCTGGCCTTGGTGATAAATACACTCGTGTTCTTTTTTTTAATCGTTCTTCTTGCAGTGTTCCTCATGTACATGTTTTAAGAGGTTGCTTAAATGCAAACTGCCATGGAACTTGTTTATGTATTAAAGTAACACTTTTACCAAGAAAAAAACCCTTATTTAACGCACAGTTCATAAGAAAGGTGAGGAGGTGACAGGACATAACAGTCTAACAACCATCCATTTTTGCTGCTTCCACAGCAATATGAAGCGAGAGGTGAAAGGGCAACAGCAGATAAATCGACAATGCATGTTGCTCACACTGCTGCGAAAAGGACACATGACATTGCTACTATAACACTTGTTTTACAATGATAAATAAGCAGTCTTGCTATCTGATAATCCACTGGAGGGGGAGCCAACTAGCAGATTCCCTGTCACACATGTAAGGAAAGGCTCACAAATCTTGCCAGCCCTATGCTCGTAACACATTGCCACAGTTGCACAGTTTTCAAACAAAATAATGCAAGTGAGCTTTGCACTACCAAGTGACCACCAAATGACCTAAGCATTCAGTTAACATTGTTACAAATCCAGTCATCTATACATTGGCATGTTTTGCTGGCGTAGTGTCTATGCACGACAGTGGTATTTAGTATCCATCAACACCCCTGTGCTCTACGTACTCTTTCTTGCATGCTTTTTTTTCACAAGTAGTGGAAGATAACTTGATTCCAGAAAAATTTGGTTTGTTCTGCACATGTTAGTGAACTTGCCAGTCTTATATTAAAGGGACACTAAAGACTACCGGAAAGTCAAGTTAAAGTGATAAAGCAATGTTCTAGAACATCTAAGGCGTCAATATAATCGCGAACAGAGGTTTAGTAACCGAGAAATTGAGGTAAATGCATGACACGATTTGAAAGCCCCCCGGCGACATTTCGGTATTAGCTCGATCATGAAAGCACTTCTCATAATAATTTATGTGACTAGTACTCAACTACTTGTATTAAAGAGATCATTTCATTAGATTATAAGACGGAAGAAAATGCTACTTGTCTATTTCTATTCAATTCTAATAAAAAATAACATTTTTACGTTACCCTTGAGTAGTATCGGTGATGGAAATGTTTCGTTTTCGCTCGACTCGGCGTGCTCGACTTTGCGCTGCGCGCGCTTTGGAGTTTGAGTTGTTTCTTTATCGCGTCGTGCCGCAGTGCTCCTGCTGGCTCGCGAAACTAGCATTTGGAACAAGCAGCGAGAATCCCACGTCCATGTGATGTCCTGGGATGCGCGAGCGGTCCGCGGAACTTGGCCAAGGGCAGTTGCAGCGGCGAATCCAACGTTACTTATCACTTTGTGCCAAAGAGTGAACCTCTCCGTTCGAAGTGGTTAAGTGCCGTACTTCTGCCAAAGCGCGCTGGCAAAGAGCCGAAAAATCACGTAGTGTGCTCGCTGCACTTTCGTCCAGAGGATTACGAGTTCAACGCCCACTTACTGAAGTCGCGTGAAGTGCCTTTCAAAGCATGGCATCGTCAGAGTAGTACGCAATGACGCCGGCAGCGCGAGCCCTCAACAGCAGGTCACGTTCAACAGCGCTTAAATTGCTGAACTCGAGCCCAGCATCGCGAGCTATTGTGTCGTTGTCAGGGTCACCCATTGCAATGAGCGTCGAAGTTTGCGTCTTAAAATAAAGAGCGGGCTTATCGTGGTGCGCTTTCCCTTCCGCTGGCCGCCTTTGTGGCGCTTTCGTGCTGCCGTCGGCTCTGTCTTGGCTCTGTTTCTGGCCGCGCATTTGCGTCTTGTGCAGAGAAGCCGTAGCGCCGTCTGCGGGAGCCGTTTTACTCACCGACGGCGCAACGTCACTATGAGACCATGACGTCAATAGTCCTCGATCGGAGGGCAAGTAATTTGAACTGCGCTAGAGGTACGCGGACGCTTCAGAACGCATTTTATCTTAAAATTAGTCTCTTCTTCGCACGAAACAAGCGTTTCTAGGTTTCTGAGATGGTATTTCAACAGTCCACGTTGATTTAATATTAACCTTTAGTGTCCCTTTACACATGGAATTGAGTAGGAAGATGTGGTATTCTTTATGGTGCCCTGGTGCATTCAGCTTGTGCAGATGCTTCAAGCTTGTATTTACGAAAATTGGGATGAAGCCATAGGAGGAGAGTTGTAAAAGTGTAACGAAAGCCTCCTGATAGATATGCTGAGGTGTGCTTCTGTGGACGCTTATTGGCTATCCCTACTGGGTAACGCTGTTAGGGTTATAGATGCTTTCACACTGTAGGGCCTACAAGACCGCTAGCATTACAGAATACATTAAAACGACTGTAGGGATGTATGTCATGCTATGGTATCATAAAGTGACCACCTTTGCTTACACTATGTGGTAATCTGGTCCAGTTTACTTAACCTGACTGCCATCTATGCATGAGGAGGAGAAAGGACTGAAAACTGAAGCGACCTTCGATTAATGTTCTTGTACAGATGGCCCATACATTGCATTTTCCTTATCTTGCAGGCGTTGTTACTTAACGCTTTCTATGGGCGAATATCAGCATTTCATTCCTAGTTATAACCTAAGAAGTATTGCTTTGTTCACAGTGTCACTTCTTATATTTACCGTATTTACTCACATAATAATCGCACTCATGTAATGATCGCAGCCCTGAATTTTGTCGTCCAAATTCGATTTTTTTTATTTCCTGTGTAATGATCGCACCCCGAACTTGCCGCAGCAATATGTCATGTGCCAAGTCTAGCTATTAATGATCACGCTTTTCATCTATCGAATGCTACGCTAACTCTTCAAGACAAACCAAGCGTCCTACACGCACCAAACATTCTTAAGCAGATTTCCGATTTCATTCCTTTCATCACTTTCCGCACTTCCATGACAAAAAAGCTACAACCAAAAGTGCCTTTATTATGTGTAGGATTTGTAATGGTTGTGGTCAACAACAACAAAAAAGGCGTCTTTCGATTCTTCTCATCTGCACTCGTGGGCACGCAACAAATCGCGAGCGGCAACGATAGCAGCCACGTTTACACTGATACATTATAAGTGTACCCTATTCACACGCCGACACTTTACCACAGCTAAGATATTCGCTCACCTTCAGCACAAACGTGCTGTATTAGGATAGTAGTGAAGACAAATGCCGCACTTTCCGCAGCATGCCCACCGTGTCTTTCTATGTGACTGGCAGCTAAGCGCGCACATCTGTTTCTGCCCCCGCATAGTGGACATGGCTACGTTATTGCCACAAACTTACCGATATTAACGATATTATTCATTACTGATACGGAAGAAACTGCTTCAATGCACGTAATGTACTCACGAGAAGAAAAAAAATTGCGTTCGGCGCATTTGGTGTGTTCAGCTTGCTGCGCCGGCCGCCATTTTTGTTTTGGTGTCCCGCACTGGCAACGGCAGCCGCCTATTTGTTGACCTGTTGCCATCGCGCAGCAAACGCGGGATGAAGAAAATTTTTTTTGCTGAAAATTCAACCGGTGTGATGATCACACGCCTGAATTTGCGATCATTCTTTTACAAAAAAGTGCGATCATTATGCGAGTAAATACAGTACTCTTGTGACACCAAGCTCACTTGTTTTTATGCAGGTGTGGCTGGGCCTGCAGAAAAGCTGTAAGCAGACTGCAGTGTTGCTGATCAGGGCTAATCTCCACATCCGAGTTGGTCCCACCACATCCAGGCACCACTGTGCTTTCACAAGGTAATATGATATGGACACCTTGGACCTCAGTATCAGTTTCAGTTTGACTTTTGATAAATATTCAAGAAGACACAAGGGTTGGCCTTGGTGATAAATACACTTGTGTTCTTTTGTTAAAGTGCTCTTTCTGCACTATTCCTAATGTACATGTTTTCAGAGGATGCTTACACTCCTTAAACGCAAACTGCCATAGAGCTTGTTTAGGCCTTAAACTAGAACTCTTTCACCAAGAAAAAAGCCTCATTTAACGCACAATTCATAAGGAAGGTAAGGAGGTGACAGCCAGTGTCTAAATACTATGCAGTTTGACTGCTTGCCCAGCAATATCAAGTGAGAAGCGAAAGGGCAAGAACAGATAAATCGGCAATGCATGTTGCTGGCACAACTGCGAATGCGACACATGGCATGGCTACTATGAATGCTGATATGATGATAAAAATATTGTAGTTTTTACATTAGCCGGTAGCCTACTTATAATTTTACACCAGCAAAGAACCAGTTTGGTAGCTGTAGCTGTTGCACTACTTCAGGAGTAAGATATTATTTTTAATGAAATTTGAGTAGTGCTGTGTTAGCGAAGCTATCTCTGCCTGTACAATAAATTAGGCATTCTTAAAGAGGTGGCATATAACAATTGCGTTGCTGTGCGACATAATTAGTAAAGTGAGGGGTGGTTTAAGTAAGAGAAAGAGGAAGATTGACTTTGTCGTACAAACAGATCCTTGTCTGGGCCATCGTAACTGTGATGCAACGGGTCCCAGATAACTGGGGGGCGGGCTAAAATTAGCCTTAAAAAGCTGACGTAATAATACGAAAAGCCATTGTAGAAATTGTCGTTGCACCTTTGTTTGACCAGTGCAGTATCAGGAGCAGGGCCAGACAGCAGCTGAAATGTGATGCGATAGAAGCTGTTCCTATTCAGTAGTTAGCAGACAGGTGCGTTTACACTGTGTCCCTGTTACTATACCATAAGGAACTGGCAGCCTACGTTCTTGGAAAATAAACATAATAGAATAATGCAGAATGTCGGGGGGCAGGAAGTTCATTGCATAAAAGGTATCTGATAATAGTTACAGTCCTGCATCTATTGTGCTACCCAATTATAAGAAAACCCCATGCTAATGATTGTATCCTACATATGTGTGGAATGTGGTCTGGCGCAAGTACCATGTGTTGAACAGTTGCTTATGCTATTGTGTAACACTTAAGAGATTTTTTTTCAATGCCATGAAACCAATTGAAGACCAGCGCCTTTTCTGTCCTGTCATCCTTTCTGCATTGTAAATCATTTATTTTTTCCTCCAAAGGATGAATGCTTCTATTCACTTGGTTCAGCACTGCCCGTGACATTAGGTGTTGTCTAATGACTCTCGTGCTCTGCGCAAGGTGTGTGACAATTGTGCAATGCAAAAGAGCAAAACCAGTGCCAGTGTCCAACTGAAATAACACAGCGAGTCAACATTGTCATGTCATAAGGCATAACTACAGGAATGCCAAAATGCGTCATGCCTAGTTGCATCTTTCTTCTGGCGTTTGCTGCCTTGCATGACACTGCACTGGCCACTTGCCTTCAGAACTGCATAGTCACACTCTGTAGTCTTGATGATCATGACCACGGGTTTGTTCGCAGCGGTCAATTGTGGCAAGTAGTAGTTTCATTGTGACTTGGTGCAATGCACGCAGTCTCATAAACATGGTGGCTATCGAGGATAGTAATTGTACTGTGGCCTGCACGCTGGCATCCAATCAGCCAGCAACATAGAGATTGTGGAACTATCTGTTACAGCCAGCTGAATGGTGAAAAAATTATCGCGTGGACCCGTGGTAGTGAATAGCATGTCTCCGATAAAGATGGGACCAAGTCTTGTGCTGTGACTGCACTGCAAAGGAGTACTTCGTCAAGGCCCTTGCTGCTACGAGCAGTATAATTAATCGCGAAATGACATTTGTAGGTCCCGCACTCCTTAAGTGTGAAATAGAAACAGGATTTCTGGATTAATGCAGTATAAAAGTGTGCTTGTGCGAACATTTGTTTTTTTTTTATTTTCATACCTTTAATAATTCAACATTCCATTAATTCAGAAGTTTGTTCCAGTCCTGGGAAATTTCAATGAATGAGCTTTTGCTGTATACACCTCTTCTTTCACCACATGTGTAATTTGAGCTCACTGGGTTACTGCAAGAACTTTTTTCAGCCTCAAGGGCAAGATTGCTAGCTGTGGGACAAAGCAGCTCCTTAAGGATGCAAGAAGTTTTACTATGGTTTTCTACTGTTCCCATCTGCTTCCCAAAACTCTTTCTCAAATCTAAAGAAAATCTAGTATATACCGTACAAAAGGTGCTTGTCGCTTACGGTGGGATTGAATGTGGTGAATCCTCTGAGCTAGAACTGTTGTCCCTGGGCGATTATCAGTGAAGCTTCATTGACTAGGGCTTTCCTACAGCCAAGACGCAAAAAAGTTTGCATATATATCTTAATTTCATCCTTGAGTGCCATCACTGTGTCTGGCAACCTACTTTTCCTTAATAACTGTTACCTTTTTTATCCATTATTTCAGAAAAGGATACTTTTTATGAGAGCACATATGCTATTCTTGTATTTGAGTAACTAATCTCTTGCAATTTTTATCTTTCGTAGGTTCACATTCAAAATGAGTTATTTATCTGTGCTAGTAAGTGGACGTGGGTAAACCACGCCGAAACGGACAGCACGTTAGCCAGGGAGATTGCCCGATGCTTGTCGCAGGTACATGAACTAATCAACAGGAGTGTTACGAGCAAAATACGCATTCGAAAGCTAAAGGAAGGTGGCGAGGCCAAGCCTGCGTTGACACCACAAAAACGTTGTGCATACCTAAGCAAGTAGACCCTTTCCTGCTAGCTCATGTTTTCATAAGGATTGCAAAGTGTTTTGAAGCTAAAGGAGTAATGCCTATCACAGTGCTTTTTCTGCAGGAATATAATGGGCTCTCGGTAAGATTGGGTTGTATTGAGGTGATCTCGTATATGGGCCGACACAGTTTACATCTACACATCAGGGGCATACATAGCTGCATGCGTATATTTGCGATGTGCTCTAGGTCACTAACAAAAACTATCATTTAGTTTCTATAGTGGTATTAAAGGTGCATTAATCTTTCCTATAAACAATTCTGCATTGGCATGTATGCAGTATTTTCCATCGGCATATTCCGCAGTGCGGTAGCAGAGCTGTGCCATCGGTGTATTCACTTGCATGAGCTGGTTATACTTGTTCATTTAATGTAAAATACTTGTGGAAAAGTATTAGACTATTTTTGTGGTCTTGTATTGCAATTCTGCAGCCATATATATTGTTTGTAAAACACGAACATTTAACAGAGACGGGAACAAGACAATGCGAGGACGAGCGCTTGCTTTCAACTGCTGTGGTTGATGCTGAAATATCAATATACGTAGGTACAAAACTCATAGGCCTCCGTGTTCTCTTTTTCCTGTTTCTCTATGAGATGTTCGCGCTTTACACACAATATCATGCAAGAACCAGCCCAATCAGTTATGCAGTGGAGCCATCTGTTGTGCATGTCAGTTCCAATGGCTTGTTGGAATCTAACAGGGCCGGCTGCTTTGTTTTCATTTTTGTGCAGAGGCACACGATCACTTTTTGTCGAAAGCGCCGAGCACTGTGGATACAGAGGCAAGGAGGCTGAATGACCTGAACAAGCACCTCGCCACCATGCTTCGGGATGCAAAGTAAAGATGGTTTGTGTTAATTGTGTGCCCTAAAAACTGTCCTCTTTGTCTCCGAGCTGGCACATCGGCCGACTCACGTGATCGAAATTATCGCTGTAATGTTGGCAGAAGATGTTACTGTGTGGAGCTTCACCAAAAGTATTGCATGAACAAAAAAACTCATTCAACACAAATGAGAGCACTTGCAGAATGCAGCTAAACAAGATTAGTGTCATTTTACATAGCTGAACGAGAACATTTTCATGTAGCATACACAAGCGAGAACGATATCGTTGAGCATACACGTGCGAGAACTATCTCGTCAAGCATAGCTATGGGAGAATAATCTCGTTTAATATACCCACACGAGAACGATCTCGTTCAGTCACGATGTCCACTCATACACATGTGACATGCGACGTCGTTGAGTCCACGGAGCAGTAATAGCGCAGAGAAGTTCTCGTGAAATTCTCATGCATATTTTTTCTATAGGGATCACTCGTTAGAGGTTAGAAGCCATCGCTCGGCACTACCCCGTAAAAAAATTTTCCTGTGTTTATCAGAAAACATCGCTCGGCGCTAACCAGTATGAAGACTCTCCGGCGCTTGTAAGAAGCCATATCTCGGCGCTACTCAATGTGAAGGTACATGACAAAGTAAAGGAAAATAAAGCGCAAGTTTCTGAGGAATGAGAAGGAGCGGCAAGCGATCTTATGAAAGCCCAGAGCAGAAATAGAGCGGACAACACTCAGCGCTCGGAATAACGCGCGCAAGCATGTAGCGAGCCACGCCATTACTACCAGAAGACAGAGGTGCAGGAGGAGTACGCCGCCGCCAACATGTGGCTCTAAGTTCAGTGTTACATGGCCACGTTCGACAACGCTACTTCTTAGCGTCCGTAAACATTATGAGCATTACACTCGCAAAATAGCGTACGTTATCATAGCGCACGTGAAGCACGGAAACTCAAAATGTTTGGAGCGTGCGCAGTGATGACGACGCTGTTTCCTGACGTACGTAATGCGTTTACCTTTGAGGGCAAATGTTATTCAAAAGTGTCGACTAGCTATAGAAAGCTTCGCTGTCAAACTTGCCTAATGGATGAAAAGTAGATGCCGCACCGGTGAAGCAGTCAGCCTCTTTCTCGCTTACGTGGCTCAATGTGGGTGAGCCTTAAGTGTAACTGGCCTGAAGCTCGGTGCAAAAGCTTGAGTGCCATGGCAAAACTCATAGGTTGAGAGCACGCTTTGCCCTCAGTTGCCAAGTCTTGCGCCACCACAACCTGCTTGTGCAAATAATCCGCCTTGCAGAGGGCTAGTAACTCTTGGCGAAAATAATGCCACATTGAAATACATTTGCACACATTTGCAAATTTTAATACGCTTGAAAAAAGCAGAATGGAAGTCCATGAAAGTAAGCAACTTGTTCAAATAAAAGTAGAGCTCTGCTCTCTCCCGCAGCTATTGAAATTGAAACCTGAAGAGATGCACTTTGCAGCAACATGTGCTGTAGTCACACACTCGAAGAAAATAAAAAAAAAACACACGGCACCTTAAACAAAGTCCCTGTTTCAGTTGCTGCAGTAACTAAGGTTCAGCATAGAACCACTGATATTGGCAGAGCAGCAGCGAAGTGATGGACGCAACCCATAGGGAAACCATGGGTTGGGATGTGCTGTTTGCCACCCCCCCCCCTACAAACACACACTTTAGGGTTTAGTGGTTGTAGATGCTGTACTCCAAGAGGAGCCTGCTGCGCTTTCGCTGTTGCTTCCCTGTGCCCTCTTGATTTACAGATTAAGAAGCTCCAACTTGCATCTCGTAAGGGAAGCCAAGTGCGGCTTCATCAATTCACAGCCGACCACGCCATGCAGCCTCACCATACAAAACAGTGCCGCCTTCCGTACCGCACAAGCATTGTGCTCATATGCCTTCTTCAAAAGAGGCATTGTCTGCAGTAGAAGCTCCACAATCATGATTTTTGGATGCACTTCGATGAGTCGGAAGATGACCTCGATCACTGTGATGACAACGTCTTGTTCATCGGACTCACCGATGACCGCGTGCAGGTGTCGCACTGTTTCCTCGGGTGGTAGCACAGCAGCAGCCTCCAGGGCACACAGCTCGGCCGCTCGGCTCACCTCTCTGTCAGGTTGCTTGAATGTTCCGAAGGTCTTGAGCAAGGTGATCTCAGAATAATTGTGGAAGTGTAGCGGCTGCCTCTTCAACAATTCAGCCAAGGCGCTCAGTGCAGCCATTTTTACAGGCACCTCTTGTTCTTCCAGACTCTCCACCAAGCATCGTAGCATGTTCCTGAAGTTCTTATCCCACAACTACGGTGAGCCATCCTTAGTGAGGGGCACGAGCTCAGACAAGGCCTGCTCGCAATGCTTCGTGCTGCTTTTGGGGTTTTCAAGTACGGCAAAGGTGATGTTGAGGACGTCTTGTACATTTTTGCCGACAGCGCCATCTAGTGATGTTCGCCCGATCCCGTGCATAACAGTTTCGCCATCGTATTCTGAGCCCGTCATGCGGTTGACGTGCGTGGCCTCGCGGCTGCCGGTCAGGCGCTGCTCTGGCGAGAAATTTCACGGCTCCTCCTATTTCTGGGCTGCCACCCGCAGTTTTCGGAAGCAGTAGCTTGGCGCCTCGAGAAGCAGGGATGGCAGCAGGCACCAACCGGTCTATCCCCCGGCCCTGGTCGAACGCCAGTCGGTCGACGAGGGCAGCGGCGCGGCGCAGCAGCCAGCTCTGCAGCTCGTACGGGTTTAGGTTGCTTGCCTTCTTTTTTTTTAATTGAATTGAATTTTATTTCTCGTTCCTTCAAACGAGGGTAGACTGAGACTAAAGGCATAAAGCCGGACAAGGGTCTCAGCCCCCACGCACGACAGGTTTACAGCAGATCACACACATATGCACAATTTTGCTCGTTACGACAGCGTTGGTTACTGCGAAAATTCATGGTAGCAATGTCGATGGTCATCCGATTCTTCAAATCTATAGTAAAATGTACAGCAAACTCTAAGTACAAGTAAGGATTTGCGAATCTAATGGTATGCTAAAATTGCACAAGTATACACGATATAAAGGTCAGCGAATTCATGGAGCATTATAGAGCAACAACCTGCACAAAAAAACAAAAAAAGAACATCCGAACTGTGTACCAAAAGTAATAAAAAACTGAGAACAGCACGTGGATGCGTACACATTTGTGTTCAAAAACCCAATAGTAAATAATAAATGAAATCATATGTGAATCATGAAAAGAAAAATATGTAATTCATGGCAGAAACATTTTTAATTTTATTACACGCATTTATTTAATCTTAAATTACACGTCTTGCCTCTCGAACCAATATCTTACTCCTTCTTTAATTGTCTGTAAAGAAGGGTTCAAAGATACAGATGCACTGTAACTGTTCATTATTTTTGTGGGCTGACAGAGAAATGCTTGTTTACCGTAATTGGTCCTTGCTTTTGGTGCGTGTCGTGAGATGTGTCGAAAGAAGTATCCGGAGAGGTTGCACTCACTACATTGAGCGCTTGAATTTCTCTTTCGGAGTTCTAGAAGAATTTGCATATAATATATCCTGTCCCCACGAAGCATATCATGTTTTTGGAATAGTGGACCGGTCCATAGGTCTCAAGAACGGCCATAGTAATTTGCATATAAGCGGATAACTTTTTTTTGTAAGGTAATCAATTTCGTGTAATTTGTTCTGGTTGTTGTACCCCAAACCAATATCCCGTAGCAAAGCTTCGAATAAATGAGTGCCTTATACAGTTGTTTTTTGAGCCATAGAGGGTTCACGTGTGCAGTTTTGTAGATTACACCGATGTTTCTTGACAAGTCACCGCAAAGGAAATTTACATGTGCATTCCATGACTATTCTTGACTGAAATGTATTCCCAGAAACTTTTGTTCTTTGAGCTGTTTCAACAGTAGTTGTTAAATTTTACTTGTATTATACACGTAATTCTTTTATTAGGGGCCCTAAATATAATTTAGGTTGGTTTAGTAGCGTTCAGCTGGAGTTTGTTGGTCGTCAACCAGACAGATGACAAAGTTTTATGTTCATTTACACACTGATTTAATTCTCTTGTGTCATCAGCTGTAACGAACATATTTGTATCATCTGCATACATTGCCAACGTTTGTGAACCTGGTAAATCTGTAATATCATTAACATAAATTAGAAATAGTAACTGTCCTAACTTTGAACCTTGTTTCCTATACCATGGTATGGTGGCTAGAGGGGGAGGTGTCGGCATCGGAGCGCCCGAGAAGTAGCATTTATTCAGGACGATGCGGCGGCGCTGCTGTCGGCTCCGAGATGCCTCCCGTACGCTGGCTAAGGTCCGCTGCGTTTATTTGGTTCAGCTGTGAAGTGCTCTCTTGCTCCGCGGCTTCTTGGGGCGCAATACGCAAATCAGAAAATCATATTAAA
Source organism: Dermacentor albipictus (assembly GCF_038994185.2). Taxonomy (NCBI): domain Eukaryota; kingdom Metazoa; phylum Arthropoda; class Arachnida; order Ixodida; family Ixodidae; genus Dermacentor; species Dermacentor albipictus. The sequence goes on along the minus strand of NW_027225632.1, from coordinate 271,468 downwards.
GTCTAGGCAACTCTATCACCGCAGCTGGCCCAACGTACTACTAAATTTTGGTCATTTTATCGCCGTGCTTTAGCTTCGCGCTCGGTGCGATTGCGGTTTGCCACTGGCGCTTTTACATATTAAAGGGACTAATATGGGGTGCCGTATGCAGTTCTGTCTGGCGTGACTTTATAAGTGCGTTGAGCTACAGGCGCTTCTCCTAATTCATCTACTGGATAGTGCGCGCCTCAGCACTTGAAACGGGCTGCTCGAGTGAACCAGGGTTATTTCACGTTTATTTAATTTTGCAATGAAAGGTAGAACAGTGGGCAGCAATGGTCAAAACTGCGCATACTAAGACCGCAAAGGGAAATTTCGTTTCCAATATTAGAAACCAGCAAATAACCAAGTGCGCGTAGACGTAGTACCGCTCAGATACTGCCAGGAATGCCTTAGTAAAAAAGAATATTTATTGTTAATAAAGTAATGCACACGACTGTATATGCATAGTTAGCTCTCAAACAAACAATATGACACGAAATGGAGCGCAATTCCAATATATAATGGAGGTAAATACCCAGAAACGATGAACAGGATGCAGTGCAAAGAATAATAATTTGTCGAGTGGGAAGTTCTATTTAGATATGCAGATCTTTCTGGGTATACAATGTGATGTGAACAATTCCTGTTCTCTATACATATGCATACGGTTTGTGTTGGTCTTGCTGATATAAACGTTGCAGTTATGGAGTTATGTTGTGTGCCTCAGCTTGAGGTACTTCATTTTATCTCGCTTCCCTTGCTTCGATGCGTTCTCTCCAACGACAAAGAAGTGCAACTTCGTGATGACAAAAAACCGTATCGCTTGGTTGGTGATTTCTACGCTATGTTGCGCACAGCCAACCGTATCCAGCCTATTTATTTACAGGCAAATAATAAAGTCTAGGACACTGTCAGCCTTCAAATTGTTAAAGCTGAAACAATGCGTGAAGGCATCTTCCATCGCAGCAACCAAGCCTTTTAGTGCCTGAGATGGGTAATGTAGGCCACCTCTATCCATGTGGCTGGTAAGGCACGACTCTTCCGTAAGCAAGCGCTAGTCTTTTGCTTGAAGCAACAGCTGAGAACACTCTTCGGACTTTGTTCTCATTAGCGTTTTCCTGGCCACGTACCCGCTGACGTAGTAGGTTATACGAGAGTCACTATTTGATCCCACCCTTTCACTATGATCTCGCATCACATCGCATGCCATTACCAAGTTGTGAACTTCATTTAGGTGGCCCACATCCAGATCATCCAGCTTACTCTGCATATCGACCAAACTTTTGCAGTAGCGTGGGTCAAGAAGGCTACTCAGAACTTCTTGTGACAGGCAAACAAAAGCGGGCCAGGCGAAGCTAACTTCACGACGCTCTATTAGAGCCGGAGAGATTGCTCAAACACAACCTCGCGGTATGCATCTCGGAGACGACGAGCGCGCCACCTGTCGTTGCATGGAAAAATGCCGCACCGCCATGCGCAGCGCAGCCCAGCCGATGCTGACACTTCCCCCTCTAGCCACCATAACCATGGCGCATACCCACTACGGGGCACTGGCCAAAAAGCCGGCGAATAAACGGAAAGCGGTTGTAGCAAAAAGTGCGCTCTCGTGATCAGAGCGAGCTGGAAGATAATACATTTTAAGCAAGTTAATTGGAATGTTTGTAAATAACTAAGAATAAGGAAATTAAGGTAAATTTCTATTTGGCAAAACAATAAATATTAAATCCGCAAATTAACTAGGTATTCTCTTAGGGTCACCAAGGAACTCACATACAGCCTTTCATACGCTTCTATCGCAAAAACCCATTCAGTTTGTTATAGAAAAGCCTAATTTGTGGAATGGGATTCTGAATTATTACTTTCTCTGTATTGCGAATCGGCGATAGGTTAACCAAAATACATAATGGTTTCAGGATCTTTGCAGAAATGACATATAAGGGACAGTGCCACGGAGACTACGCTACTATAGTCGGATACAACTTTAGAAGAAAGGGAAGGCCCCGCCAAGATGACCGAAGCGCGACGTCCGATTGCCACCGTGAATGAAATAATCCCGCTCAAATAATCGTTCTTCCGAAACGCGCGATTCTTAGTATCAATAAAGACTTTTGCATTTTGTTGACTGGTTTAGTGGAGCTCTCATGCGCAACAGCACATACCGGGTCGCGACCGAAAAATAACCCCGTGCCTTCCACAACGATGCCTGTCGTCTTCTCTTGAGCTTCATTGCAGGTGACAAAAGTAGAAAGAGCAACTCTGCATGGCTTTTGCGCTCGTTTACATGTAGACGGCACATTTACTACTCCTATTCCGAGCTTCAAATAAATCAGTTGCTTTTGAACAAGTACCTTTATAAAACAATGCATTTATCGCAACCATTAACAACTGAAGACGCTCGGTGTCAGCGCAAGCACAGTTTTCAAGGTGAGGAGGGAGGTCAAAGTTTGGCATATTTCGGGTGGCAAACTATTGACGCCATCGCAAAAGCGCCCACGAAATGGGGGAAAAAGAAGACGCAGCACAAAGTATGACACGTTGTGCGCGCCGAGGTCGTGTGCACGATTTCTTGCGCCGCAACGAGATGCCGACAGTCGAGAAGATCGTTAACGAGTTCTTGACGCGTATATCATGATATGTTTGTGCCCTGGGATTCGCCTGACGGAAGGCCAGTGCTATGGTGTGTCTACCGTGAAGGCAGCGTTAATCCCCGCGCGGTGCCTGCTTCGGGCACACGACTACGTGCACGGCTCAGGTTTCCTCACGGCTGCACGGCGTCCACGACGGAAGCAGCCACCCGATCACGAACTACTATTCGGCCCCTCACCGTGCCGGCAACGATGCAACCCCCACTCCTTTATCCAGCAGTGCCCGCACCACGAACGACTCCCGCTGTGTTTGGGACAGTTTCCAAAGGAGGGCTATGTTTCAACTCCGTGCCTTCCATTTGGTTCCCTTTGTCCTTTGCGGGTCATAAAGCTTCCCCGTCGCACCATTCTGACCGACCGCCAGATCGGCCCGACACCACAACACGGTTCGAGGAAGCGCCAGACACCGAGAGCGGCGTTAGGGCCACGGAGGCTGCCCGGACCCTATTTCTCTCGACCTTGTTTCGTACTTAGGGACTGTGTGGGGAATCTGGGGACTGAGGGGTGTTATTTAAGCAGCCTGTGGCTGCTCTGTTGGTCTCTCTCCTGATCACGACGACAACCTATAAACATTGAATAAAGCATTCTTCTCGGAGAAAGCTCTCCTCGTCTCTGACTGCGTGAAGTGGGGTCCAGACCTCCTGCCGGCCACACATACCTCGGCACACGCAACAATGGATCGCCTATCGCTGAAGCGGTGTACTGAGCGTCACGCACAGCAGCCAGGCATTCTACCGTGACCTCTCAAATAGATAAGCAGTTCATTTGGTGGCACATTCCTTCCAATGGAAGCCCAATTCTGAAAAAGCAACGTCCTGCACAGATCGGGGTCAATATAAGTATTGGCATGGAAACGTGCTAAAATGCTGGAAAATCTGAACACAAATACAGTTATTAACCCTGAATAACTATGTGGGGCCAAATATGCTCACTCGGGCAGCCAGTGTCCAGCTTCACACGATAAAGCAGCAGTACGTGAAATTGACAGCCACTCTTAGCAGCCTGCACGCCAAAGCACATTGTGTTGTGCATTGTGCTGCCGCTGCTGTTTTTCCAGCCCGTTGAGATGAATAATGCCAATGTCAGAAGGCCCAAAATACTCTATTGGGCAGCCACCTAAGAGCATGACGGGCCCTGTGTTGAAATAACAGTCGTCGGGGCATGTTTGAAAGGCACCTTTAGCATCTGTGCTTCGAAGCGCAGCCATGTCGTAGCCATTGTAGGTGAGACAGCAGTAGCCAATGCGAAACTGACCGCCACTTTTAGCAGTTTGGATGCAAAAGCACATTCATGTGGTCGCATTCTTTATTTTGGTTATATAGCTCAGGCACGTAATACAGATAAGAGAACAATTATCAAACATCATCAGCTTAGTGAGGCCCAAAATACTCATTCGGGTAACTATTAATACCAGTTGTTTAGGCCACGCTTGAAAGGCACCATTAGCAATCTGCCTGTTAAAGCGCAGTCACGCCGTCGCCACAGTTGGTGAAATGGCAGCTATCAACGCGAAAATGACAGCCGCTGTTGGCAGCTTGCATGCAAACACACACTCATGTGGTGGCATTATATATTTTGTCTACCTGACCCAGGCAACTTATGTGAATAAGGGAACAATTATCAAACGTCATTGGCTTAGTTAGGCCCAAGATACTCATTCGGGTAGCTATTAATAGCAGTAGTCGAGAGCACGCTTGAAAGGCACCATTAGCAGTCTGCACTAAAAATCACAGTCATGCCGCAGATATGTAGTATTTGTTTATCTGACCGGGCAACTAACACCAATGTAAGCATAATTATTCACCCTGAATAGTTCTGCTAGCATTGTTTGTACTACAAAATTCTGAGTGAAGTTGAATGTGTTCTATTCAGGCAATTATTTAATTCAAAAGCGATCGGCATAGCGATCGACGGCCAGGTTCACACAATGACATTTCTGAAGTAATAAATGGTGAGAGTTGCAAAAGCTCTCAGTGCACTGCTTTGCTGGGCTCCATTCACTGAAAGATGTCTTTGCAACAACGAAAGCGCCAGACAGGAAACGACAACCCACTGCACAAACTTATTCGTGTCGAAAATTTTTACCATCATATGTAATGGGCAGCGAAACCATCTGTTTACAAAGGATGAATGCATAAAAAATGCAACAGCATAGCAAGGTGTTGTTTCGCAATATGCAGCCTTTCGTGTTCACTTCTGGAGAGCTGCCAAATTGATTGATTGATTGAGTAACCTTTATTTTACAGTCCTGCAGAACGCGTATTAGCATGTCGCGGGCCGCTCCCACGTTGGGACCGACAGGCCTAGCGTGCCAGTCGCATCGTGGGCCTGCTGGACAGCCCAACGTTGCTCAGCCAGGAGTGGGTTGCGGAGGGCCGCCTCCCACCTAGCTGAGCTGAGGTCAGGGCTTACTATAGAGATACATCCCCAGAGCATGTGCGAAAGTGTTGATCTATCCCCGCAAGCAGTGCACGCGTCATCAGTTTAAATCTCCGGATATATCGCATGTAACGTGAACAGGTTGGGACAGGTTTCTGTCTGCAACAGTCTGAATGTCAGTGCCTGAGGCCTAGTGAGCTTGGGGTGAGGAGGAGGGTATTGTCGCCGCGAGAGATAGAAGTGTTTAAGAAGTTCATTATAAGTTGCAGGCGCTTCCCCACCATGCGTAACTCTCTCTTCGGCCGTTACAGCGCCAGCGCGGTCAGTCAGTGCGCGCGCGGCAGCGTGTGCCGTCTTATTGAAGTTCGTGGGGACATCCGCCATGTGCCCAACGTGGGCTGGGAACCAAGTAAGCAAGCGACACTTGATTCTATCCGGACCTGCCTTACGAAGCAGCCCAAAAGCCTGTTCTGAGATCACTCCACACTAGAATGTCCTAATGGCCGACCGTGAGTCACTGCAGATGACGTCGCTGCTGTCATCAAGCATCGCCAAGGCAATGGCCACCTGCTCAGCTATCGCCGCATCTCCGGTTCATACAGATGCGCAGTTCGTGAGTCGCTGTTTGGAATCCACCACTACTGCAGAAAAGGAGCACCCCTTCCGATATGCGGCCGCGTCAACAAAGCAGGCTCTACGCCCCTCTGTCTGGATCTGTTTGAGTATGGTTGAAGCTATTGCTTTCCTTCTACCCTTGTTATATTCACGGTGTACATTTCTTGGTATCGGCGATACGGAGATCAAATCCCGTATGTCCCGTGGTAACGGGCATTTTCTTGGTGCTTCTGCAGATAGTGGGTAGCCGAGCTCTTGTAATATCCTCCTACCGGTGGCAGTCGGGGAGAGTCTGGCAAGTTGCGCTCTTTCCTGAGCCTCTGCAATCCCCTCCAGAGTGTTATGCACACCTAGCTGGAGGAGGCGATTGGTGTTGGTGAAGATCGGTATACCTAGGGGTCGCTTAGTTATTTTCTTGAGCAACGTGTTGAGTTTGTTCCTCTCTGCTCTTTGCCATCTGTGCATAGCCGCCACGTAGGCAAAGTGGCAAAGCACAAAGGCGTTAATAAACCGTAACAGATTGTCTTCTTTAAGGCCATGATGGTGGTTAGCCGCCCTTCGGATGAGACGTACTGCGTTGTCCGTCTTGGTCGTGAGCTTGATTATCGTTTGCGCGTTGGAGCCAGTAGATTCGACTACCATACCGAGTATTCTTATTGCGTCGACCCTAGAAATCTTGTCTCCCTTGCCCGTGCGAAGACAAATGGTGCTGTCAGACAGTGGTCTCCAACCCATGGGCTTACGACCTCTTCATAACGGGCGGTAGAGTAAAAGCTCTGACTTCTTAGCCGAACAGTTTAATCCCGTGGGTCAAAGATAGCCCTCCGTGACCTCGATGGCCTCCTGTAACGCACTCTCAACCTGTCCGTCGCTTCCCCCAACACACCAAATGGTAATGTCATCCGCATAGATGGTATGCCTGATGCCCTCGACTCGTGAGAGTGTTCCGGAAAGGCCGATTATGGTCAAGTTAAACAAAGTGGGCGAGATCACCGAGCCCTGTGGAATGCCCCATGTTCCAAGCTCCAGCTCTTCCGCGATCATGTCTCCTGCACGGAGAGTCGCTCTTCTTCGGTGCAAAAATTACCTGACGTAATCATGGAATTTTACGCCCAGACCAAGCTCGGATATCGATTGCAGTATAAATTGATGGGCTATCTTATGGAAAGCCTTCTCCAAATCTAATCCAAGGATGGCCCGAGTGTCCCTCGTGTCATTGTCGATTATCTGACTCTTGATGAGCTTCATGGCGTCCTGTGTGGACAGACCTGCCCTGAAGCCAATCATCGTGTGGGGGTAGAGTTCCTTGTGTTCGATGAACCACGTGAGCCTGTTGAGTATGACATGTTTCGCGACCTTACCTACGCAGGATGTGAGTGATATTGGTCGTAAGTTGTCCAGGCTTGATGATTTGCCAGGTTTGGGGATCAGTACTGTAAGTGCCCGCTTCCATGCTTCCGAGACTTTGCCTTCCTTCCATGTCTCGTTGATGAATTCTGTCAGGTATTCTATCGAGTGATCGTCCAGGTGACGGAGGGTTCTATTTGTGATGCCGTCGAGACCAGGAGCAGACTTGCTATTAAGGTCATGCAGCGCCCTCCTAACCTCTTCCGTGCTGATGTCTGCATCCTGCTCGGAGTTGGGTGGCCCAAGGTAGTCTGCGCAGGCGACCGATGTCCCTTGCCGGGGACCAACAGGGACGTACTTCTCCACCAGGCTCTGCAGGACTTCCTCTGTGGTCTTGGTTCGTGTGACTGTATGCAGAAGCTTTGTCATCACATGCTGCTGGTTGGACCTTGTGTTGGTGTCATCCAGAAGATGCTTTAAAAGATTCCAGTTTCGACCATTCCGCATTTGACCATCAACTGAGTTGCACACCTCGTGCCATTGTTGCTTTGAGAGGGTGTGGCAGCACTCCTCTGTGGTTCTATTGAGTTCAGCAATCTTTTTGCGTAGTCTGCGATTTAGCCTTTGGCCCTTCCATCGATTGAGAAGTGACTGCTTAGCCTCTAGTAGATGGGCTAGGCGACTATCCATCTTTTCCACGGGAAGGTCCGTGCATATTTTCTAAGTGTTACTCTTGATATCTTCCATCATCTGGTCCATCCATTGTTCAAGGCTCAGTCTGGAGGTTGGAGGTTGGCGCTCATTCCTTATCTTGCGGAACTTGTCCCAATCCGAGAAGAAGAACTCCTTCGGCCTCTTATGTGTTGTTGGAAAGTGTGTAGCAAGGATATAATGATCACTGCCAATATAAACAGCAGTGTTAGTCCATTGCGCCTTTGACAAATTCTTGGCGAACGTTAAATCCGGAGTCGATTCCCTGCACGAAGATGTTCCCATTCTGGTCGGAAAAGACTTATCGATGACGAGCGTAAGGCCCAAGTCTGTAGCATTCTGCCATAACTCCTTTCCCTTGACCGTGTTGTACACGGTCAAGGGAAAGGGAATACACGCGTAGTGCGCGGCATTGAAGTCCCCGGCTATCATCAAAGGATTAGTCCCGGCGCGGTTGATTGCCTTCCTTAGAGGCGCTTTGAAATGCTGTCGAAAGTCATTGGGGCTACAATACACGTTAAGAATGAAAACGCTCTGGCGTCTCAAACGGCCTGGTATGATATCTATCATCACATGCTCTGCCTTACATGTGGCCATCCCCAGGTCGTGAGTGATATATGTGAGCTTACGACTTACAAGTGTGCATACACCTCTCCTCCCAGTTGGACAAAGAATCGATTGATATCCCGACAAAGTGACTTCAGCAGATAGGGTTTCTTGAAGAAGGATTACATGTGGTTTTTCGGAATTGCTGCAAATGTGTTGCTGCAGAGGCGCTTTCTTCTTAAGAAAGCCTCTGCAGTTCTATTGCCAAATGCGAAAAGATTCATTTGAGCCCACCATCTTGTTGCTGTCTACTTTTGTCCCCATATTCTGCGGATGAATTGTCCCCAGTTATAGGGGACGCAATGGTAGTATGTGGTACGACATTGATGCTAGGACCTGGGATTGGCAACATTACGTTCTCTAGGAACGATTCTATTTCGGATACACGTTTGTTCATACTTTCAGCTTGAAAGGCCATCTCGTTTTGTATCTGGGAGACCTTCTCCGCCAGTTGCCTTACGTTGTCGCTTAGCGCTGAAGACATTTCGCGAATTTCTGACCTTGCGCGTCCCGGAAGACTATACTGCTCGCAAGCCACTGCTCGTTTTTTACAGGGTCTCGCCTCATCTTGTTCACCCTCCGCCATAGGAACCTCCATAGGCTGGGGTGTTTCCAACGGAGCGGACGCAGGCGGAGGACGCGTTCCTCTCGCGTGTTTGATCTCCGCCATTTCGGACGTCAGCTTTTTAATAACCTCCCTCATATTCGCATTCTCACGTTCAAGTAGTGCTATTTTATGCGCGCTTCCTGTCACATGCTCTGAATATGCCCCCGACCTCACCTCTGCCTGCCCTCCACGGATAATGTCAGCCCAGGTGGTTGGTCTCGACGATCGAGGAACCGGTGCTCTCTGGTGCCCTCTGGGTCTGGAACTGGACCTGGTGCGGCTGTGGGCCCTAATGTGGCTTCCGGAATTGATGCGTATTCTCATCCCTCTAGACGCTGTCCGTCCTCTGGATCTGGAGCGCCCCCGGGATATGAAGCGCCCCCGGGATCTGGATCGCCCTCTGGATTGGGAAAGGCCTCGGGTGCCGGATGGGGCCCATGAGTCCGATTCTTGAGAGCGTGGGTGCCTTTCACCGGAGACAGCTGGAAAGTGTTGCTCATCCTTGAAGGGTGGTGATGGCTTGCTTCTTTCCTCCCGCTCAGCGTTGCGAGCACGTTCTCCTCTTCTGCGTCGAACTACGTACGGCGTCTGAAGCGTTTCTTGCATTCCTTAGCTGCTGTCAGGTGGGCCTCGCCGCATAACTAGCATTTTGGGTCGCAGCTGTGTTGTTCATCGGGATTGGTTGCTCCACAACCCCTGCATACCACTTCCTCTGGTGACGGGCAGCCATCGGAGTGGTGTCCAAGGCGTCCGCAGGTGTAACAAACATCCATCTGTTTGTGGTAAAGCGCGCACCTGATCAGAGTGCCCCCATACGCAAGGTAATTTGGCACCTTATATCCCTCGAATAACACCACCAGAGTTGCAGTATTCTTGATTCTTTTGGCACCGAGTGCGAGTGGATTTCTCTGGTTGACGATCTTCCTGCCAATGACCTCAGGTCCTTCCTCTATTGCGATGCGCCGAAGTACCGCCTTGCAAGTGGCGTGAGGCGCAGCAACATACGCGCTCACCTCATGCTGCTTCCCGGCGACTGTCATGTTCTCCACAGCGGCGTTACGAACCGCGTATTCGTGACTAGATGTGCTGATCACCATCACATTTTGCATTGGATTGGGGCACATAGTGTCCCATTCTCTTTCCGTCATACTGATACCCGTTGCAGCCCATATGGTTTCCGCGACCACTGTTGGGCCTGCCTTAGTATTACTCAGTCCGCCTCTGGGTCTGAGCACAATCTTCATTTCGTCCTTTGGTAGTGGTGGCATCTTGCTGCCCCGGGTAATCTTGCTTTTAGCTTCTTTATATCTATATCGGTCCGGCAACGTATCTTGGCCGTCAGGGTGGGCCGCGGATGAGTTTGCGCCAAGACGCCCGGAAGCGTTCTTGCAAACGCGCCGTTTGGCGACCGTTATCCAGCCAGAATCTTTCCCGAAACCTTCGGGGGCTGAATCGTCCCCATCGTCTTCACTATCCATCGCACAAAAAGCGGTGAACTAGCGCCTACAGGCTAACGCAGGCCAGCGGCAACAGCCCAGCGTCTCGTCGAGACCGGCGCCGTTGCGTTTAGCGTTAGGGCTAGCACTCAGCCCGGCGTGTTCGGCAGAAGATCGGCGATAAATGTTCAGAAACACCACCCACCTCCAAAAAAAACTGGTATCCACGTGTTCGGTAGACCTTCACTGAAATAATTCACGCAAAGTTCACGGGCCACCACTTCATACACCTCCAAGAGATCTAGAAAACGCAGGAGCCGATCCGAGCGCGTCCGACCTACTCGGCGTCATCTTCCTCTTCCCGAGCTGCCACATGGACTGATGCATAAATGTGAACAGAGGTAAGAGGCAAATTTGCTTCGCAACCCACATGACGATTTAAAAAAAAATGTATGTCCAAATGTTTTATATTAAAGTTTCGCATCCATCCATCCATCCATCTCCAAATCTTTCTGTTTTCATAGGCGATCAAAATATGGTTTCAGCGAGTTCGTTAATCACATTGTAGCAACAACACAAGAAGCAGGGACAGAAAACACAGCAAGCAGGCAGATTGAGAACACGAGGTAGACCAGTGAGAAAGGTTTATGAGTTTGAAGATGCCAGCCCTACCGTGTACATGAGTTAGTGCTTTGACTGAGATTGGTTACTGAAAATGTGTAAAGACTATGATGAAAGAAAACTAGCAAATAAAAATGCTAATATAATCTATCTATAAGGACAGAAATAAGAGTAAGCGCAAACACGCATGGAAGAGGGCACCAATTCACACACAAGCGCGAAAACTAAGAAAAACTCAAATATAAAGAAATGTGGGAAAAAAATTCACAAACGCTAGAAAACATACATTTAAATACAGACGCGGGTAGAGGTATTATAGGAGTGGGTTCACAAGCTGCTGTGCGTATACCTTCTCATATTTTTTTTAAAACCTTTCTCTCAACACTCGCTTGGGAATTTTTAATTGGAACATCCCTATTGCAAAACCCAGTGCCACTGGGACCCAGTGCGCCTGATTATGGGCCCAGTGCAGCGCGCTGGATGCTGGGGCGCTGGGAGGCACTGGCTACTTGCGCGAAAAACAGCTCTAGCGCGTTAAATATGTGGTGCCTGGACGCCGTATATATTTTTTTTTAATACAGAAAGCAACAAGGAGCGTTTTAGTGCAATAAAAGAAAGAAAAAAAACGCAAAAATAAAACTGCTACTACCAGGATTCGACCGTCCGACCTACAGATCCGAAGCCCGACACCTTACCACTACGCCACGCCAGCTTTTTTTTTCTTTATTGCACGGAATTATCGGTACTGTCAGACCAACGCAGTTACATTACATATGCACATACAAGAGAAACAAATTCACACACAGTATGCAGTCCAATGACAGTTCAAAATTCTGGCAAACAAACACAAGCGTCCAGACATGAAATCCATTCAGGGACGGGATCATATGTAGCCACGACACTACGGACTTGAGCAGTCTCTTCACGGAAGATAGACCTTGTCGAGCGAGGTGGCTCGGCATGCCTGTCGATCATTCGACTTCTCCATAATGAATAAAGTCCTAATAACATAAACAAATCATATGGTGTATTACTGGCTGCATTTTTGAAAGGAAGGAACCGGATACCATAACATGTGAGAGGAAAGTCTTTTTTGATAGTTCTTTGTAAAATGTCCCAAAAAAGAAATGCGTCACGACAAAGTATAAAGCAATGTTCTATTGTCTCGGGTTGATTGCAAAGCCTACAATTTGTATTCCAGGGTACACATAGTCCTTTTTCCTGAAGCCACGTTTTAACTGGCAGTGTGGAAGTGTGCAGCTTAAAGAAAAACGTTTTCGCTGCTGGCGCAATGCACATTCTACGGACACGGCAAAGGACATCTTGACCAAATAGAGACAGATACGGCTTTCGGTACAGAGGTTCAGGGAAAAGGTTATCTATAAGTGCTACATTTAGCGTCGTGCGATTAACGGTAAACAAATATTCAAGGTTGAATCTGGTTTTTAAGAATGAAATAGTGTCGACAAGTTCCTTTAAGAAGCCCCATAACGGTAGTTCTTGAGCAACGTTTGTCGTGGCAAAAAGAAAAGGGAGGTGTGACGCAAGACGTGCTCGATTAACGGCGAGAAGAAATGGATGACGGACATTTTTAAGGTAAAATAAGCGCATGACCAATTGTCGCACAAATAAATGCACAAGACCCAGGCCTCCCTTTTCAAGCGGGAGAAAAAGGTTGTCCCTTCTCATGGCTTCCCATGATGAATGCCAAATAAAACATGCAAATATTCTATGGAATGCCTGGACATGGACACGTGAGCAGTGCAAGACCTGCAGAACATAAAGAAGCCTAGTAGCGAGAAATGTATTGCATGCCTTAGCTCTCGCAAAAATGGAGAGATCACGTCCTTGCCAGGTTGTCACCTTTCGACGGATAGTGGTTATCGTGGACGTCCAATGAGGTCCACTATTACGGAAGTTATCGAGAGGTACTCCAAGATATCGCAACGGAGACTGATTCCAATGAATATTCGCAAATACAGAGGGAGTGAGCGCCCACATGCCTAGCCAAAAGCCTCTACTTTTGTCAAAATTTACAGTAGCTCCTGCAGTCTCACAGAAACGCAGGGTAGCGTTTATTGCCTTGGTAATGCTTGGCTTATCGACGCAAAAGAAGGCAATGTCATCTGCATAAGCTAGCACTTTAATTTCCTCGTCAGCATACATGTATCCTTTAATGCTAGAGTCGCAAAGCACGCTTAAGCAAAGCGGTTCTAAGTATATGGCGAAGAGTAAAGGCGAGAGCGGACAACCTTGACGAACGGATGACTGTACTTGTATTATATCTGAGAGGGTACGGTTCACAATTAACTTTGTGGTGCAATGTTTATAACAAAGTGTTACACCATTGTATAATACATCCCCTAATTGAAGATGTCGCAGTAGTTGGAACAAAAGTAGTTGTTTCCGTCTGCCACGCCAGCAGACGGAAACATGAGCGCAATTTACGATGTCAAAGCCGAGAAGCAGTTTGTTTCGCAAAGCTATGTCTTGTACAGGCATGGTTGATGCGCTATCGCCCAGCAACTAAAACTCACGCCTGTACCAGAAAGAAAAGGTTGCTGTCCGTATTCAGCAGTATGCTTGGAAGTGCCAGAACATCGATTTTCACTTGCGATCACTATTTTACCTTCGAAAAAAGTCCTAAATGAACCGCCGACCCGGGACGGTGTATGGGCTGTTTCTGCCGATTTCGATAGCCGTTTCTTGTTCTTCACGCAAAGGATGTGCAACGTTTCCTTAGTTCAGTGATTCCTTTCAGTCAACACGCCTGTCTAGTCATATATCTTCGTCAGAGAAGCGCAGGCTAGTGCTGGGAGCCTTCGGCGATAGCGCATATACCTGTGTTTATGACGCGTCACATCAGCGGTCATCGCTTCTTGTGCTGACACTGTACACATGAAAAAATTGTTTATTTAAGAACACCGATGCGAAAGCTTAAATATAGAGTGATTTATCCTTGTTATATTTCTTGATACCTGAGCCTAGACGCGCCGATAGCGTGAGGACGGACTCGGCTCATACGCTAGGCCTAAGCTTCGGTGGGGACCGATCTCGGCGCAGGTAGCTGGCGAAAGCTAAGAAGTGCGTATTTTAGCCTCAAAACTTTTTTCAGTACAATAGGGAAAGTGGAAGCGCACGAATCACTTCAGCTTTGTTATCGGTGCGATAATATCATTCAGCGATAAGCTTCGAACTCGGGGTCCGTCGCGCGTCTGAACGATTTCTGCATTTCATGTCCACTCCACAACACTGCGACAATTCCCAGTCATAAGTTACGTACGAACTACTTAAAAACGCGGCGTCCTCTGCGTTTACGTGGTTTCGTTCAAGAATTTAGCTATCCGCCAAGTCCAAAGGGAAAATAAACAAAGCGAAAGTGATTTTCAGTTTCAAGTGCGCATGAATAAACATGGGCAGCTCACGCACCTTTATTCCAAGCTGGGACACCAAATAGGGTTTTATACCCCCAAGATATAGCGTTATTTAGGACAAGAGACCAGTATCAAGCGATAAAATTGTATAAATTAAGTATTTAATATTCAGCAGCGCTCGTCCATGCGATATGGAACCAGCGCGGCACAAACACAACCAGCGCAGTTTCCAGTGCGAACCAGCGAACTGCAGCGAGAACCAGCGCCTGTACAGCACAAACCAGTGCGCCCCAGCGTCATGGCAGTGGAACCAGCGTCTCTTCCAGTGTGACCCAGCTCTTATCCAGCGTTCTCACTGGTGTCCCAGTGAGTCCCAGCGAGTGCCAGCGTACCCAATGCGACCCAGCGCCAAAAAGCGCGCTGGTTTCACGCTGGAAGACGCTGGGAGACGCTGGTTTTTGCAATAGGGATATCACTAGAGTAGAAAATAAGTGCGAAGCTATGTTGTGGGAAACCATATCGAGCGCTTGCAACCCAACGTATGCGTGACTGTACCACAGCACACATTCTACAGCTTGCTTGCACGCGGTGAGCCCTGGTGGAAAGCAATCAATCGACGGTGCTACACAACGCTCGAACACCGCCGTTAGACGCTCGGCTATCTCACCACTGACGAAAATCGTTCACGCTAAGTTGGCGGCGACAAATCTTTGCGTTGGAGGCTTCTTTTGCAAATATTTTGTGTTGAAATCCTCGTAGGTTTGTTTCATGCACGCAGCCTTTTCTCATTTCTCTTGAGAACGGTTTTGCTCCATCACTTCACCCTGTCCGACGAGAAACGCAGTGACACAGTACACGAATACACCCGCCGCTCACAGTAGGCACCAGATTTTGAGAAACTTTCTCGTCGTAACTTCACTCAGGATCGAAATAAAAAAGACATGGAACAAACAGGGAGGATGTGTGTTTGCAGCGGTCGCCGTGGGATCCTGTCTTAAGGCATAGCGTAGCGCAACGTCAGCGATGCTCACTGCAATGTTTCTTCGCCGGATCATGGCTTAGAATAAACGCACGCTGCACAAATGCGGCATCGTAAGCTCGCAGTAATATTCCTGGCATGATAGACAATAACAAACAGTTTGGGAATTCCCTCTGACAAGGCGTTGACGCGCACAGCTGACGCGACTTGGCCCAGTTCGAAGCCCGGGCGGCCATCTTCTCCGACGGCGGGGCCACCGGCCGTCCGGCTCATGACGTCGGTCCAGAGTACGCGCCCATTGGTGAATGTTCGTGTGCATCCACCTCGGAGGAGTAAACGCCGCCTTTTCTCTTAAGTTGTGTCCGACTATAGGGATAAGAATTCAGGCGTGTATTAAGACATCGTTATTTTGTGACGGAGATTTTCAATTTACGTGTGCAAAACCAAGGGTAAACAATATGTTTTCAGCCTCTTATTGGGAATGTCTGATTTGGAAAGTGCTTCCAAAGAGCTAGTTTTCTAAATCTAGCCGCATTAATGTAACCAGAAGTAGGCAGAACATGCATTTTTGGTCTATTTAGCAACATGCTTGCAATTGCGCCGGCCATTGAATTTAAGAACAAACGATGGTGACTGGGGACCCATACCACGCTCACCACACGTAAGGCCGAAGGTATTTTGCTTCCAGTTCATTCAAAGCGTATTGGCCTCGAGCTCCACCACTGGAAAAGCTGGCGCCACCGTCGGCGTGACGTGCTAGGAGGGATCACGTGGACATAGCGGCCGCGTCGGCTGCTTCGGGAGCGCCGAAGCGAGCTGAAAACGAGTTTAAATTCCCTCGTACGCTGCGGTCCTCATTTAGTGGCAAAATTTTCCCCGCTTCGAGTGTCTCCTTTACAACGCTTGAAAGCACTACAATAGGTAGTGGCTGGCTTTGAAGGCGCGCAACATGGTAGGCTACTGCTCGGTGTCGCAGTGCCGAACGTACGCAGCGGAACCCGGTGTCAGTCTTATTCACACGTAGCCGCAGGACAAGAAGCTGCGTGAAGCTTGGCTCGCGAAACATAAAACCGGCAAACAGTCATAGGCTACAACTCGGGTACGCAGCAAGCACAGATGCGAGGAAGGTTTCTGCTACGGCGCCCGGTCGGCGATGTTCTGAAAACGCGCACTGAGACGCTCGCCCGAGTCCGCTGCCCGACTAATCTCATGATGATTTGGTCTATGAACTTGTCCATGATATAGATGCTGGCAAGTTCAGTGGAGTGGAAAGGCAGCGGTAAGAAGCACATTTAAAAAAAGCGTGGCATATGGTCATGTTTGTGTTATGAATTATTGCACTGGATTACAAAAAAAAAGGAGCAGCGGGATATTGCACGCTGAGAACACCGATAAACATACAGTGCGACGCAACTCGAGAAATAATATTGAAAGGTCAAAGAATCTAGAAGAAAAAAAAAAGATTGAATCGTCGCGACGGCCCATCACAGTCCCTGTAGGTGTCGAAATCTCTACAATGAAATTATTTTTGAAAAGCTCTGATAGCGCCCACGCAGCAATGGTTGCTTGTATAGTGTAAATGCTCATATTTTGCGGCCTAAAGCTCAAGGCACGGTGCGAAAACGCGCGTGCGGAGAAAGCGAAACAGTGCGCGGACAAACATGCAGATGCGCAGTCGGTCGCTGCGAATCTGCGCGATCGCTGCATTCAGGCTTCGTTCTATTACGCTCCATTTAGTTATACAAACCCTATAAGAACATATTTCACATAGCTTGCTCTCAACGTTTACCTACCTTTCACCCAAGAAGCCGGTTCGGGAGACTTCATCGCGGCGATCGCGCACAGTGGCGTTCACTGTACGTTTTCGGGAAAGTGATAGCGTCTGTAAATGATTGTGTGCTTTCAGTTTGCCCAAGATTCTTATTTAGACACTAAAAGACGTATCTCGTTTCGAAAGTACTTACAGAAATGCCCGGGAGAGCTCGCGCGTGCTGTTTTCAATGAGCGCTGACAGCAAAACCTATGAGGAGCGCGCCGCGTGAACCCTCATACCACGCCAGCGAGGTGCTTCCGATAGATGGCGACTCCGTAACCCCTCGCCGCCTATACTATATGAGGGTGGGTTGAGCGCTGTGCACACTGACAACGACTCAGTCACTATTACAGCTGTCGAAGAATTTAAAGGAAGTTTCGAAGACCAAAAATTATTTGCTGATTATTCTGCCTAAATATATGTATAAAATCAGGAAGTCCCGCTGAATACGATCAAGATGGAACCTTATCAAAAGAAAATCTCAGTGCCCATCCACTCTGTGAAGAAGGATGACCAGCGAAGCTGCGTCTGTGGGATCCTTAATGGCGAACTGCACCACCGCCGCGGGTTGGCCCGGCATCGCACTATCTTAAAGATCGGCCTACGTATGGGGAGCGCTTAACGCCTGCTTCACCTTCACCGCGGGTCGGCCCGCCATTGCAGCATCTTCGGGATTGGCCCACGTTTGGGGAGTGCTTAACGCCTGCATCAGCTTCGCCGCGGGTCGGGCCAGTATTACACTATCTTCGGGATCGGCCCGCTATGAGTAGAGCTTCACGCCTACTTCACCTCCGTCGCTGGCCGGGCCAGCATTGCGCGATCTTCGGGATCGGCCCACGTATGGGTAGTGCTTAACGCCTGCTCCGCCTCCGCTTCAGGTCGGGATGGTAGTGCAATATCTTCGGGATCGACCCACGTATGGGGAGAGCTTAACGCCTCATTCACCACCACCGCGGTCGGGCCTGTATTGCACTTTCTTCGTGATCGGCCCACGTATGGGGTGTGCTTAACGCCTGCTTCGCCTACGCCGTGGGCCTGGCCAGTATTGCACTATAGTCCGGATCGGCCCACGTATGGGGTGTGCCTAACGCCTGCTCCGCCGTGGGAAATAACGGCATTGCACTATCTCCGGGATCGGCCCACGTAAGGAGAGTGCTTAACGCCTGCTTCACCTCCCCCGCGAGTCCGGCTGGTATCGCACTATCTTCGGGATCAGCCCACGTATGAGGAGATTTTCGCTTACGACACGAAACTTTCCTTGGAGGGTAGAGGTATACAGCTTCGATGTAAAATGCCTGCACCAACTTTCTCTTCACACGCTGTTGCGACCTTCGCAATTACATTATAGATTTTAATTAGCTCTAAGTGAGTTGGTGAAGCCGTAACGTGAAGGAACTGATATTGAACTTGCGGGTTTGCTTATTTGAACGTGCATATCCACGAGGTTGCTGCTTGGCATGATCTCGTACGTTCAACTGCAGTTCCCAACGAATTAAGTTTCCTACAGCTCATTCACCTGCTAAACTTGTCTCATCATCTGAGTAAATAATTAATGCAATTCAGCGTGCTTGGCGGCATGGCAATTATGGCGCAGACAATCGCCTTCACTTGCCTGCTAGGGTCCATCCTGGTGCCCGCCTGTGCAGCCGACGGGGTTCTGATGCTCGTGGACCACCAACCACTGAACCACCCTAACACTGCTTGCTTCGTCCAACCTGTTTCTGTGCCATAGCACGCACCTACTGCAGTTTTGCGCAAGAACAACGCCGAATCGCTTACCAAACAGCTGTCCTTTTTTGCCTGGATAGACTAGAGCTAATTCATCAACCCTGACGTCACCAACGCTGTCACTGCCGTACTATAAAAAGCCTGACACAACAGTGCCGCTTTGCAGGGTGCTTGGCGGCACGACAACAATGACCCGCACTCATCCAGTTCACTTGAAGTTTGCGCGGGAAAAGATTTACTATTCCTTTTTTGCCCATCGTACTCGATACCAGACGTTAGTTGCGCTGCCAAGCCCACGCTGTTATATTGTTATGATTTCTGATTGTGCTCATGTCATTCTTGCACCCCAACTACTATCGGGTATTAGTGAAGAAAACACTGGCCCTGGGACTCGATCAACTACAACGTAGCAATCTTGCGATATTATGTCAGCATTCAGTGAAATTCAAGCTGGGCAAGCAACACTACTAAGTGTAAGGAAATCAATACCTTCCGAATTGTCTCAAAACGAAAAAGCTTTTGATGACATAAAAAAACGACTAAGTGAAATCGAGGGTATCTGCCCAACAGTCATGTCTATAAATACCCTGTGCCGAAGGAGAAGCTCCAACTCGGCAGAGCAACAAGCAGGTCACTAATTTGGCCACCTCAGTGGACAACTTCTGAGACAGAGCTAGGTGCTCAAATCTTGTATTTCTCGGTGTGTAAGTCAGCGAACGCGAAGCGTTCGAACAATCGGAAAACTAATCCTCGAGCTTTGCAGTTCAAAATTTAGCACTTTGTTGCAGGCTGGAGATATCCAGCGCGCCCACAGGACTGGCCGCTTGTAAATAAACAAAAATAAGCATATCATCGTCCAGTTTCCAACGTTAAAAACAAAAGTGCATCTTATCACTGAGTGCATAGTTTAAGGGCACTGATTGAACATCTTGAAGGGGCAGCGCAAAAAGACGATGACAGAAGGCAGAAAACACACAGGTCAGCGCTGTCCTGTGTATTTCCTGCCTTCTGTCATCGTCTTTTTGCACTGCCCCTTCAAGATGTTCAACTAGTACCAACTCGCCCAAATGTCGATCCTTCTTAAGGGCACTGACCAGAGTATCACCGCAGATTTCTCAACGAACAATCGACTTGTTCGCAAGAAAACTCGTCCAATTCGGGAAAACACAGCAAAAGCCGTTCAAGCTTCATTATAAGAAACGAATCACTGCAAATACAACCTAGGTTTTTAATCCAACTGGACAGAGTCTGAGCAAAACTCTGCCCTCGGAAAAACAGGCGCAAGGACGTAGCGAGCCGCACCATTCCAATCCAGGAGACAGAGGAGGAGGGCGAGTACGCCGCTGCCAACATGTGACTCTAAGCTCAATGTTACACCGCCACGTTCGACAACGCTACGTTTTATCGTCCGTAAACATTACGAGCATTAAACTCGCAAAATAGCGTACGTTATCATAGCGCACGTAAAGCACAGAAACCCAATAATGTTCGGAGCGTGTGCAGTGAGGACAACGCTATTTCCTGACGTACGTAATGCGTTTGCGTTTGAGGGCAAACGTTATTCAAAAGTGTCAACTAGCTACAGACAGCTTCGCTGTAAAACTTGCCTAATGGGGCAAAAGTAGTTGTAGCACTGGTGCAGCACTCAGCCTCTTGCTCGCTTAGATGGCTCAATGTGCGTGAGCGTTAAGTGTAAGTGGCCTGAAGCTCGGTGCGCGAACATGAGTGTCACGGCAAAATTCATACGTTGTGAGCATGCTTTGCGCTCAGTTGACAAGTCTTGCACCACCGCAACCTGCTTGCGCAAATATTCCGCCTTGCTGAGTTCTAGTTAAATCTTGGCGAAAATAATGCGACATTGAAAGACATTTGCACACATTTACAAGTTTTAATACCCAAGAAAAGAGCAGAATGGTAGCCCATGAAAGTAACCAACTTGTTTACATAAAAATAGAGCACAGCCCCCTCTTGCAGCAATTGAAATGTAAGCCTGGAGAGATGCACTTTGCAGCAAAATGTGCTGTAGTCACACACTCGAAGAAATTAACACATGACACAATAAACAAGGTTCATGTTTCCGTTGCTGCAGTAAGAAAAGTTCAGCATGGGACCACTGTTATTGGCAGAGCCGCCGCGAAGCGATGGACCCAGCCCATAGGCAAACATTGGCTTGGTAGGTGCTGTTTTCCACCCCCCCCCCCCTCCCACACACACAATTCAGAGTTTAATGTTGGTAGATGGTGTACTCGAAGAGGAGCCAGCTGCACTTTTGCTGCTGTTTCCCTGCGCCCTCTTGATGTACATTTTAAGAAGCTCCATCTTGCACCTCGTAAGGGAAGCCAAGTGCGGCTTCATCAATTCACTGCCAACCACGCCATGCAGCGTCACCATAGAAAACACTGCCGCCTTCCGTACCGCACAAGCATTGTGCTCATATGCCTTCTTCAAAAGTGGCATCGCCTGCAGTAGAAGCTCCACAATCATGATTTTTGGATGCACTTCGATGAGTCGGAAGATGACCTCGATCACTGTGATGACAACGTCTTGTTCATCGGACTCACCGATGACCGCGTGCAGGTGTCGCACTGTTTCCTCGGGTGGTAGCACAGCAGCAGCCTCCAGGGAACACAGCTTGGCAGCTCGGCTCAACTCTCTCTCACGTTGCTTGAATGTTCCGAAGATCTTGAGTAAAGTGAGCTCAGAATAATTGCGGAAGTGTTGAGGCTGCCTCTTCAACAATTCAGTCAAGGCGCTCAATGCAGCCACCTTTACAGGTACCTCTTGGTCTTCCAGATTCTGCACTAAGCACCGCAGCATGTTCCTGACGTTCTTTTCGCACATCTCTGGTGAGCCATCCTTAGTGAGGGGCACGAGCTCAGACAAGGCCTGCTCGCGATGCTCCGTGCTGCTGTTGGGGTTATCAAGTACGGCAAAGGTGATCTTGAGGACGTCTCGTTCATTTTTGCCGGCAGCGCCATGTTGTGATTTTCGGCCGATCCCGAGCAGACCAGTTACGGCATCATATTCTGAGCCTGCCATGCGGTTGACATGCGAGGCCTCGCGGCTGCCGGCCAGACGCTGCTGTTGCAAGAAACTTCACGGGTCCTCCCAGTTCTGGGCTGCCAGCCGCCGTCTGTGGCAGCAGTAGCTTGGCGCGTCGAGAAGCAGGGATTGAAGCAGGCACCAACTGGTCAATCCCCCGGCCCATGTCGAACGCCAGTCGGTCGATGATGTTCAGGTTGCTTCCTTGCCTTCTTGTTTTCTATACCATGGCGCATACCCACGACGGGGCACTGGCCAAAAAGCCGGCGAATAAACGGAAAGTGGTTGCAGCAAAAAAGTACGTTTTTGCAATGACAGCTAGCTAGAACATTTTAAATTTTAGGCAAGTTATTTGGATTGTTCGTAAATAACTAAAAATAACTAAATTACTGTAAATTACAGTTTGGCAAAACAATAAATAATAAATCCGCAAATAAACTATGTATTCTCTTAGGGTTACCAAGGAACTCACATACGGACTTTAATCGCTTCTTTCAGATTCCATTTCAACACATTCAGATTTTATAAAAGCCTAACTTTCGGAATGGAATTCTGAATTATTTGTTTTCTGTATTGTGACGGAATGTATTGTATCGTACCGGACGCTTCGTAGAAAGATAGCCAAATTGAACAGCGACATAGAAAAGTGCGCCCAGCAGCTATGCAAACAACAGTGGGAGGAAAAATGCAACAACATGGACAGACAGATAGGAATGGCAAAAACGTGGAACATCCTTCGATATTTGTTAGACCCGGACGGGAGAAAGTCGGCACAAAGGCAAAATATAAATCGGCAAATACAAACGTACCGAGGGACAAAGCAGGACTTCCTCAAGGAAATCGAGGAAAGATACATCTCGCAAGCGCTGCCCGTCATACACCCTGACTACACAGGGCAGGTGAATGACAACTTACACAGCAAAATCGGCGAATCAGAGGTCAGGGCAGCCCTGCAGAAACTCAATACCAAGTCGGCACCCGGACTAGACTGTGTAACGAATAAAACGCTAAGGAACTTGGACGACGAGTCTATTAGCCCCGAGAAAGAACGCGAGCGGCGCTGCGAGCGCCGCTGGCGTGACGTCAGGGCACGGACTCGCGCCTGTCGTCTGCTACAGTTCGGGCGTTGTCCGGGCGTTTTCTGCGGTGTTTTCGTTTGTTCGCCCTCGTTCTCTCTGCTTGTATACTTATGGTCGTCGTCTCAAATATATTTTTACGACGTCTTCCTTTGCGAACATTTATTCAAAGAGCTAATTTCTTAGACAACAATGCAGCTCTCGAAGGCAACGCTACAGTGCCAGCCGAAGCGACGCAGACCAGCCCATTGCGGGTTTTTCATGCGCGGATAGACAATCGCAAAAGCATAGCCTATAGAAATCCAGTTATGATACCATACCTGCCGCGGTGCAACAAGTATGTCACAAAGCTGGCTATATAAGACTTCTACAGCAGTTACGTTGATTTCATTCCGCTAAAATAGGTTTGCTCACGACGAGTGGTTCATAGTATAATATCGAATTTTTGCATTTCCTCACAGATACGCTCGGCAGTAGCACGGGGACTTAACTAATACTGGAGCTTAGATTCTACACGCCTCACTTGCTTCTTTAACTGCCTGTCAACATTACGTGGTTCTTGACGTGTTTATTTTTATTAAGCGGCGGAAATTTGAAGTAATGTTAATGAAGGCTTACACCTATTTACAGAGTACAAATAGGAATGTACCAATATATATTTCCTTTTCCGTGTTACACGTTCAACTCACCTCTTTAGGGCGCGTTTGTTAATGATTAATAATGTAAGTTATGTTCCTCTTTTTTCGTCTATGTTACCAAGTGTATATCATTTATTTATTTCAATGCCGCAGTGTGTTTTGCATTGTTATTGTGGAAATATTTCACTGTTCTTTCATATATTGTATAACTGCAATGTTTTATGGCCACTATATAAATGTAATTTATATGGCGCTTGATGTGTTACCCCATGCAGCCATATTGTACCTAAGGGGGTGAGGTTACCTCAAGCCGCGTCTGTGCGACTTTTTTCCCTTATCCACCTCCGCTTACTACTCCTTTGTACATGTGTGTGTGTAAATGGAAATTAATAAATCAAATCAAACTCACTTGAGAAATTTACTGGTGCTTGCTGCTTGAGGAATATACATGACGAATCTGTTTGGCGAACTGACACAGGCTGCTCGGCCCAATTTTTTTAGTGAAGTATGCCTGCTGGACCGCACAGCTGCAGCCAGAAAGAAGTCGAAGCGTCAATGATTAGTAGTATGGGACATATTGAAAATATCGAAATTCCCCCGGTGGAGGGTCAGAAATCAAGTGAAAGTATATGCAAGGCTTCTGGTGCTTTCTTTATGAATATTTGCGATTGGATTGGAGCAAACTTAATTTGCCTGCAAGGTTCTCTTTTATGTACCGACGAAGCGAATAGTTATCCGTTTGTATAACGCTGGATCGAGACATGGTGAGACAGAAGGTGCTTGAATTTTCCTTTTGTATACAGGAAATCTAAGCTGTGGCGTAGTAGCTCGAGAATACTTTAGCCATTCCAGTTGGCGCTGTAAAAAACATGCTTTATGGTTTTAATTCGAAGTTGTAGTGAACTGATGGGTTTCGCGAACACAGCGTGCCTCGCCATACGGACAGTCGATTGCTACCGTTACGTGATCAGGGGTGTGCCATATTGTCGATAAAGGCTACTGAGGGCCACTATGAAACATTTCATCACTTTCAATTGAGTGGCTCTCGATCTTAACAACGAAGCTTTTCTCTCAGGTGATTGCTACTATGGTGTTTGTGAATTAACTATGTAAATACTCTACATGACGCACCGTCGTGTTAGCAGCCATGAGCAATTCGTTTTTTGGAGGCTTGTTTCAGAGGGGGATGAAAGTAGCAGCAAACTTTTTCATAAGAAATGCGCGCCTAAATATTTTTTTACGCATTAATGAATGGCGATATTTGAATAGAACAACACACCAGAGTAATAGGAATCATGATGAGAGCTTCGCTGGGCAGTGTCTTTCTAAAATCAGATAACATGTTGACGCCAATTACGAAATTTTTCTTCCACGTAACATGCAATGCCTCTCATAGGTAAATACTAAAGGAGTGTTAAATGTTTAGCGAAACATCATACATAACTTCGCGCGTTGAATTTGCAGATATTCTTTTTTTAGTCAAAATTTACCGATAGACACGGCGCATATATGCATTGCAAAACCTAGTAGACCCCTTTAACGCTACATAGCTTGCGATATCCAAGCCCCAAAGTTTCTCGACTCACACGCTTTTGAAGAAGAAACTGTGGTTAAGGTATGGCAGCTGAAAGCAGCCGACGTATTCTTCAATACGTACGGCTCGAGCCACCCATACCCCAAGCATACACGAAGGGAACTAGCGCGCGCGGTAGCCGAGCGAGCCGGAGCGAGCGGCGTCCTGGCCGTGACGTCACTCGCGAGAGGGCGACACTCCTAATTCTCGGGGCTAATAGCTAAGTTAGCCGAATATATTAACGAATGCTGGGAGGCAGGGCAGATTCCGCAGCAATTGAAGACAGCAAAAATCGGGTTAATACCTAAACCGCGCAAGCGACTGCAAAATGAGAACTTGAGACCCATATCTCTCACTTCTTGCGTGGGGAAACTCATGGAGCACGTGGCCCTAACGAGGATAACAACCTACCTGGAAGACTGCGATGCGCTCCCGCCCACGATGATAGAATTCAGGAGGAACCTCTCAGCGCAGGATGCTCTGTTACAACTAAAACATCAGGTCATAGACGATCCGGGCAGATCGATTTTTTAGGTCCCACCCGAATTCTCGGGTGGGACCTAAAAAAGGCCTTCGATAATGTAACACATGCAACGATACTAGATAGAGTAGGTGAACTAGGACTGAGAAAACGCACGTACGATTATGTACGCAATTTTTTAACTGGTAGAAAGGCAAAGATCACTATAGCGGACCTAGTTTCAGAGGATATCGAGATAGGCAGCGCATGTACGCCACAAGGCTCGGTCTTAGCACCGATGCTACTCAATCTGGCGCTAATCGGGCTGCCAGCCAAGCTACAAGAAATCGAGGGTCTAAATCATACCTTATACGCTGACGATATCACCCTATGGGTGAGAAACGGAAGTGATGGACAGATAGAACAAACGCTTCAAACAGCGTTCGAAATAATCGAAACATATCTAGAGGGGACAGGGCTAACATGCTCGGCAGAGAAATCGGAGCTGTTACTGTACAGACCGACTCGTAGAGGACGCAAACCAGGCAACTACAGGGAAGAGCTCACCCATACAACGAGATACAGTTAAAGACGGCCGATGGGAAACCTATACCCAAGGTCGATAGGATCAGGATATTGGGGCTCCTCATTGAAGCCAAGGGCAACAACGGAGAAACCCTCAGAAGACTGGAGGGAACTGTAGCGCAAATCATGGCGCTAATCAGAAGGATAACAAATAAACATTGCGGGATGAAAGAGGAAAACACGATCAGGTTAATACAGGCCTTCGTAATAAGTACAATACTGTACGTAGCACAATACATAAAATGGCAGGTCGCGGAAAAGATCAAACTAGAATGCCTCATTCGGAAAATATACAAACTATCCATAGGACTACCGATCAGCACCAGCGCGGACAAGTTGCTGCAATTAGGCCTACACAACACTATAGATGAGCTCATTGAAGCGCAATGTGGCACGATATGAACACCTCTCTAAGACCAGAGCAGGCAGACACATCCTAGAGAAACTAGGCATAGGTTATAACACACAGCGCGGTATCAATGTGAACATCCCGAGAGAGACGAAGGAAACAATGGTAATACCCCCCATAACAAAGAACATGCACGCAGAACACAATAAGGACAGTCGAGAAAACAAAGCGGACCAGATACAGGAGAAATTCGGCAGCGACCAGGACGCAGTCTTCGTTGGCGTGGCTCGATGCAAACGCAGACGGAGCTTTACGGCAGCTGTAATCGATAGCGAGAAACAGTGTAAGGCGTGCGCGACGATACGCACCACAAGTAACGAGACGGCAGAAGTAGCCATAGCGCTCGCAGCAGCGCAGGCTAACGCAATCCTGATAGTCAGCGACTCTCAGACGGCAGTAAGAAACTTTGCCGACGGCCGAATCTCCCCGGAGGCTCTACGAATTCTTCCTGCAGGAGACCAAAATTACAAAAGAAAGATATACATCACCTGGACAACCGCTCACACCCTCGCGCAGGACGGCAACAACGAGGCGGCACACGACGCGGCTCGAGGGCTTACGGACCGAGCCGCAGTCGCACGTGACGCCCCGACACCCTCCGGACGTGACGGTGCGGTAAATGAGTGGGAGTTGGAGGACAGAATGACAACATATAATGACATTACTAAACATTATAGGTTACAGAGGCGCATATTCCCGCGGCCAGACACAAAATTGACAAAAAAGCAGTCTGTCGCATGGCAGCAGTTACAAACTAGGACGTATCCGAATCCTGCGGTCTCGCACATCATATATGCGGATGTATATCCTACGCACAAATGCAAAACATGTGAATCCAGAGCCACTCTGGAGCATATATTATGGAAATGCCGAGGGATAAATAACAATAAAGAAAACGCGGCCTCTAGCAGCAGCCTTCGCCCGCGCTGGGAAGCCGCGCTGCTCAGCCCCGCCCTCGAAGATCAACTATGGGCCGTCCTGCGGGCCGAGGATGCCGCCAGGACCCAAGAACTCCTGGCCGTCACCTAGGCAGGGCCTTTTGCCCTCCCCACCAACTCGCAGGACACACAATAAAGCTCTTTGCTCCTCCTCCTCCTCCTCCTCTTGTATTGCGAACCGGTGGCAGGTTAATAAAAAATATAATGGATTCAGGATCTTTGCACAAATGATACATACAGGACAGTGCCATGGATACTACACTTCTAGGGATAAGAATTCAGGCGTGTAATACGACATCGTTATCTTGTGACGAAGGCTTTCAATTTATGTGTGCTATATATACCAAGGGTAAAGCTTATGTTTTCAGCTTCTTATTGGGAATGTCTGATTTGCAGAGTACTTCAATAGTGCTTGTTTTCTATATCTAGCCGTATTGATGTAAGCAGAAGTAGGCAGAACATACATCATTGGCCCATTTAGGAACGTGCGTGCAAGTGGTTCGGCTTTTCAATTTAACAACAAACCACGGTGACCGAGGACCCATACCACGCTCACCACACGTAAAGCCGAAGGTATTTTGCTTCTAGTTCATTCAAACTGTATACTGTCTGAGGATGGGGTGAGCGCTGTGCACACTGACAACGACTCAGTCACTATTACAGCTGTCGAAGAATTTAGAGAAAGTTTTGGAGGAGCTAAAATTATTTGTTGATAATTCTGCCTAAATGTATGTGTAAAATCATGAAGTAGCGGCGTTGAATACGATCAGGATAGCTCCTTATCAAAAATAAATAAATCTCAGTGCCTTTCCACCCTGTGAAGAAGGATGACCAGCGAAGCTGTGTATGTGGGCCGCTTAATGGCGAACTGCACCTCCGCCGCGGGTCGGCCAGGCATTGCACTATCTTCGGGATCGGCCCGCGTATGGGGAGTGCTTAACGCCTACTTCGCCTGCCCCGCGGGTCGGGCCGGTATTGCAGAATCTTCGGGATCGATCGGCAAAGGTATGGGGAGTACTTAGCGCCTGCTTCACCTCCGCCGCGGGTAATAACGGCATTGCACCATCTCCGGGATCGGCCCACGTATGGGAAATGCTTAAAGGGAAGCTGAAAGCTTTTCCAGAAAACATGAGTGAAGAGCAGTATGTCATGGTTTCCAACCCTCTGAATTCATATATCGCATCGAAATTGAGCGAAAGAAGCGCAAACAGGTTTTATTTCGACGAAAAGTGCAGCAGCAGACTCAGGGCAGCTCGCGCGCCTTGTTTCCGCCTGTGATTAGTCGGGTGCCTCGTGACGCCAACACAGGTGTTTGTCCGAACCGGCTGCTGCCGCTACACAAGGACCGGTGCAAGGTAGTTATGTGCTATTTTGCTGAGATGGTCAAGGAACATTTCGAGAGCTTGTGTTTCTCTGAGGAGCTCGGCAATAAGTTCAAAGCCCACGAGAGCGATTTTGCGTGTGACGGCGACGGGCGACGGCTTCGAGCGACAAAAGAGGCCGGCGCTTGAACAGATCGCTCGGTGTTGTCGCTCGATCGCTCGTTTCTCGAAATCTAGAAGTCATCGCTCGTCCCCGGAAGTGTTATGAGTGACTAGAAGATAATGCGAAGCCGGAACTGGATGTACATAACTCAAATACTACTGTTTGTCGCAGGGAATGAGCAAACTATTGAATTTTGTACGTGCAAGAATAAGAACCTAGTGCAAGACCTGCAAAAATATTTTATGCTGCTTTTTACAGCAAAATACATAAACTTATATTGATAAAGCACGCAGCACGCTAGTCTGGGCGCTTATATTGCTGGCCTGATACCGGGAAGTCGTCGCTCAAAGCCATCGCTCGCGTGGAGTTCGGCTTGTAGGCGACGAGTGAACGCGACAGCCATCGCCTCGCTTCTCGCTGTCGCGTGCAAGATCACTTGTATGGGGTTTATACTTTAGTCCCTACATGTACGAGTCGACTGCGAAGAGCCGGCCTCTCCAAGAAGCGAAAAATGCTGGAGCAAGCAGTGCTTTCCACGCGAACGAAGGCGAATTGTTAGCATCTCCTTGTGTTGGAAATGTTCTTTGGTGAGCATGTATTTTGCTAAGCTGCACTGAGCGACCCAGTGAGTGCGTTTCTGGGCAAACAACTGTAGTGTTATGTTCCTGCACGTCTCCTCGTAGAACGTAAGTGGTGATGCGATGTTCGGCGTTTGGGCGCTGCACTAAAGCTGCCGGCAATATACACAGACGGTTTAAACGCGGTAAAAGTTTAGCGGCTGTTGTAGGGCGTGTAGTATAAACCTTCATCAGCGCGCCATCCGCACGCTACTCGTAACAGACGAATTTCATCGGCTATTTGACATGGTCGGTTTCTCTACGTGCGCGAGAGAAGGGGGAGCGCAACGTCCTGACGTGAGCCGGCTTTCCAACACATGCAAACTTTATACTTGCACTTAGTTATGGTAGCTGCATGCAGACTGTTTCACAAAACACGTGCGAATAGAAAATTCGCGGCGCTTGGCGATGAAACCGACTTCAAGGGTGGGGCATAAACATGCACCTTCAGTTCAGCGTGCTAACACGAAGCAGAACTCAAAGCACAAATTATTGATAAACTCTGGTAGTAATCGCCGTCACTCAAGTGGTAAGAGCACAGCACTGTTGTTCTTGAGTGCTTGAAGTTCTTTCGCTTCACAGCAGCCTCCCACTTAGCTTAAAACTTCTTGTCTTGCGGGAACTAATGGAACATCGGAACATTATTGCCGCCGCTGGTGTTCCTACAAGGGTAGGCTGCACAGAACGCCGGCATGATCGGCCTACAAGTTCGATTGATGATGCGCACGTCAAGCGCGGTCGCGGAGACTGCGAAGGAAAGGAACACCAGTGCTGATGTCACTACGCCATGGTTTCCGGTCTCCACTCGCATCGTCAGCAACACATGCAACGAAAATCTTGTGAGCCGGGTAATTGGATCGTATACCAGGGTATAATGAGATCCCGACAACGGTGTTTAATTTCGTGCGCGCGCGGAGACTGCGCAGGAACGGAACACCAGTGCTGACGTCACTACGCCGTGGTTTCCGGTCTCCACTCGCATCGTCAGCGACACATGCAGAGCACGGCGCTGTACGGGGGGCGAAGCTACAGTGCAATTTCGAACGACGATTACGTCGCTCCTAAGCGAAAAATCCCCCCCCCCTAAATTTCACCTGCATGATTTATAAGGTTCCCGCATCCGTATATGAGCGTATTATTGAATTCGACAGAATCTTCAGCTTCCCTTTACCGCCTGCTTCACCTCCGCCGCGTGTCGGCCCGGCATTGCACTAGATTAGAGATCGGCCCACGTATGGGGAGTGCTTAAAGCCTGCTTCGCTTTCGCCGCGGGTCGGGCCGGTACTGCAAATCTACGGGATCGGCCCACGTATGGGGAGTGCTTAACGCCTGCTTCACCTCCGCCGGGGGTCGGCCCGGCATTGCACCAGCTTCTGGTTCGGCCCACGAATTGGAAGTGCTTAACGCCTGCTTCACCTCCACCGTGGGTCGGCCCTCCATTGCACCAGCTTCTGGTTCGGCCCACGAATGGGGAGTGCTTAACGCCTGCTTCACTTCCGGCGCGGGTCGGCCCGCCATTGCACCAGCTTCTGGTTCGGCCCACGAATGGGGAGTGCTTAACGCCTGCTTCACCTCCGCCGGGGGTCGGCCCGGCATTGCACCAGCTTCTGGTTCGGCCCACGAATGGGGAGTGCTTAACGCCTGCTTCACCTCCACCGCGGGTCGGCCCGCCATTGCACCAGCTTCTGGTTCGGCCCACGAATGGGGAGTGCTTAACGCCTGCTTCACTTCCGGCGCGGGTCGGCCCGCCATTGCACCAGCTTCTGGTTCGGCCCACGAATGGGGAGTGCTTAACGCCTGCTTCACCTCCGCCGGGGGTCGGCCCGCCATTGCACCAGCTTCTGATTCGGCCCACGAATGGGGAGTGCTTAACGCCTGCTTCACCTCAGCCGGGGGTCGGCCCGCCATTGCACCAGCTTCTGGTTCGGCCCACGTATGGGGAGTGCTTAACGCCTGCTTCACCTCCGCTGCGGGTCGGCCCGCCATTGCACCAGCTTCTGGTTCGGCCCACGAATGGGGAGTGCTTAACGCCTGCTTCACCTCCGCCGGGGGTCGGCCCGGCATTGCACCAGCTTCTGGTTCGGCCCACGAATGGGGAGTGCTTAACGCCTGCTTCACCTCCGCTGCGGGTCGGCCCGCCATTGCACCAGCTTCTGGTTCGGCCCACGAATGGGGAGTGCTTAACGCCTGCTTCACCTCAGCCGGGGGTCGGCCCGCCATTGCACCAGCTTCTGGTTCGGCCCACGAATGGGGAGTGCTTAACGCCTGCTTCACCTCCGCCGGGGGTCGGCCCGCCATTGCACCAGCTTCTGGTTCGGCCCACGAATGGGGAGTGCTTAACGCCTGCTTCACCTCAGCCGGGGGTCGGCCCGCCATTGCACCAGCTTCTGGTTCGGCCCACGTATGGGGAGTGCTTAACGCCTGCTTCACCTCCGCTGCGGGTCGGCCCGCCATTGCACCAGCTTCTGGTTCGGCCCACGAATGGGGAGTGCTTAACGCCTGCTTCACCTCCGCCGGGGGTCGGCCCGGCATTGCACCAGCTTCTGGTTCGGCCCACGAATGGGGAGTGCTTAACGCCTGCTTCACCTCCACCGTGGGTCGGCCCTCCATTGCAGTATCTACGGCGTCGGCCCGCGTATGGGGAGTGCTTAAAGCCTGCTTCGCTTCCGCCGCGGGTCGGGCCGGTATTGCAAATCTACGGGATCGGCCCACGTATTGGGAGTGCTTAACCCCTGCTTCCCCTCTGCCAAGGGCCGGCCCGCCATTGCAGTATCTTCGAGATTGGCCCGTGTATGGGGAGTTCATAACGCCTGCTTCGCCTGCGCCGCGTGTCGGGCCGGAATTGCACTATCTTCTGGATCGGCCCACGTATCGGGAGTGCTTAACGCCTGCTTCACCTCGCCGCTGGTCAGTCCAGTATTACAGTATGTTCGGAATCGGCCCACGTATCAGCAGATCTTCGCTTATGACACGAAATTTCCTTGAAGGGTAGAGTTATACAGCGTCGATGTAAAATCCCTGCACCAGCTTTCTCTTCGCACTTCGTTACGACCTTCGCAATAAAAGTATAGATTTTCATTAGCTTTAAGTGCTTTGGTGAAACTGTAACGTAAAGAAACAGTATTTAACTTCCAGGTTTGATGATTTGAACGTGCGTATCCACGAGGCTGCGGTGTGGCACGATCACGTACGTTAAACTGCGGTTCCCAATGAATTCAGCTTCCTACAGCTGAGTCACCTGATACAGCTTGGCTCATCAGCTGAGTAAAAAATAATGTAATTCAGCGGGCTTGGCAACTATGAGCCGCACTCATCTGGTTGGCTTGCGTTTTACGCAGGCAATCGCCTTGACTGGCCCGCTAGCGTCCATCCTGTGCCCCCCTGTGCAGCCGATGGGGGTCTGATGCTTGCAGACCACCAACCGCTGAACCACCCAACCACAGCTCCCTTCCTCCAACCTGTTTCTTTGCGAAAGCACACACCATCTGCAGTTCTGTGTGAGAACACCGCCCAATCACTTACCAAAGAGCTGTCCTTTCCTTGCCTTGATAGACTAGCGCTACATCATAAACCCTGACGTCATCAACACTGCCACTGCCGTTCTATAAAAAGCCTGGCATAATAGCACCGCTTAACAGTGGGCTTGGCGGCACGACAACTATCCCCCGCTCTCATCCAGTTTACTTGAATTTTGCACAGGTAAGGAGTTACTATTCCCTTTCTGCCCGATGTACTCGATACCAGACGCTATTGGCGCGGCCAAGCCCACGGTGTTATTTTCTGATGATTTGTGATTATGCTCATGTCATTCTTGAACTCCAACTACTATCAGGTGTCACTGAAGAAAACAGTGGCCCTGGCACTCGATCAACTACTATGCAGGAATCTTGCGATAATATTTCAGCGTTAAGAGAAATTTAACCCGGGCAAGCAACAGTACTAAATGTCATGAAATCAATACGCTCCAAATTGTCCCAAAACGAAAAAGCTTTTGATGACACAAAAAAACTAGGTGAAATCGAGCGTATCTGCCCAACAGCCATATCTATAAAAACCCCTTGCCGAAGAAGAAGCTCTACCTCAGCAGAGCAACAAGCAGGTCACTAATTTGGCCACCAGCGTGGACGACTTCTAAGACAGAGTTAAGCGCTGATATTTTGTATTTTCCGGTGTGAAAGTAAGCGAACGCGAAACGTTGGAACAATAGGAAAATTTAATCCTCGACCTTTGCAATTCAAAGCTTAGCACTTTATTGCAGGCTGGAGACATCGAGCGCGCCCACAGGAGTGACCGCTTGTAGATAAACAAAAATAAGCATATCATTGTCCGGTTTCCGACTTTAAAGACAAAAAGCGCATCTTGTGACTGATTGCACTGTCTAAGGGCACTGACCACAGTCTCACCGCAGATTACTCGACTTTCACGCAAGAAAACTCGTCGAATTCTGGAAAACACAGCGAAAGCCGTTCAAGCTGTATTATAAGAAACTAATAATTGCAAGTACAAACTAAGTTTTTAATCCAACTAGACGGAAACTGAACAACACTCTGCTCTCGGAAAAACTCGCGCAAGCATGGAGTGAGTCACGCCATTGCAATACAGAAGACAAAGGAGGAGGACGAGTACGCTGCGGCCAACATGTGACTCTAAGCTCAGTGTTACACCGCCACGTTTGACAACGCCACTTCGTAGCGTCCATAAACATTACGAGCATTAAACTCGCGAAATAGCGCACGTTATTATAGCGCACGTGAAGCACAGAAACTCAATAACGTTCGGAGCGTGCGCAGTGAGGACGACGCTGTTTCCTGACGTACGTAATGCGTTTACGTTTGGGTGCACACGTTATACTAAACTGCCTACTAGCTAGAGACAGCTTCCCTGTAAAGCTTGCCTAATAGTGCAAAATCGCTGTAGCACTGGTGAGGCAGTTAGCCTCTTGCTCGCTTACATGGCTCAATGTGGGTGAGCGTTACGTGTAAGTGGCCTGAAGCTCTGTGCGCGAGCATGAGTGGCACGGCAAAATTGATAAGTTGTGAGCATGATTTGCACTCAGTTGCAAAATCTTGCACCACGGCAACTTGCTTGTGCAAATATTCCACCTTGCTGAGAGCTAGTTACCTCTTGGCGCAAATAATGTGACATTGAAAGACCTTTGCACACATGTACAATTTTAATACACAAGAAAAAAACAGCATGGAAGCCCGCGAAAGTAACCAACTTCTTCACATAAAAGTAGAGCACCGCTCCCTCTCGCAGCTATTGAAATGGAAACCTGAAGATATGCACTTTACTACAAAATGTGCTGTAGTCACACACTCGAAGAAATTAAAAAAACACACGACAAAATAAACAAAGTTCATGCTTCCGTTGCAGCAGTAACCTAAATTCAGCATGGGACCACTGTTATTGGCAGATACGCAGCGAAGCGATGGACCCAGCCCATAGGCAAACATTGGCTTGGTAGGTGCTGTTCCCCCCCCCTCCCCCAAACACACACACCCACTTTAGAGTTCAATGTTGGTAGATGGAGTACTCGAAGAGCAGCCAGCTGCACTTTCGCTGCTGCTTCCCTGCGCCCTCTTGATGTACATATTAAGAAGCTCCATCTTGCACCTCGTAAGGGAAGCCAAGTGCGGCTTCATCAATTCACTGCCAACCATGCCATGCAGCGTCACCATACAAAATAGTGCCGCCTTCCATACCGCACTAGCATTGTGGTCATACGCCTTCTTCAAAAGTGGCATCGCCTGCGGCAGAAGCTCCACAATTACAACTTTTGGATGCACTTCCACGATTCGGGAGATGACCTTGATCAGAGCGACGACAACGTCCTGGCCATCGGACTCAGCGATGACCGCGTGCAGGTGTCGCATTGTTTCCTCGGGTGGTAGCACAGCAGCAGCCTCCAGGGAACATAGCTTGGCAGCTCGGCTCAACTCTCTCTGAGGTTGCTTGAATGTTCCGAAGGTCTAGAGCAAGGTGACTTCAGAATAATTGCGGAAGTGTTGCGGCTGCCTCTTCAGCAATTCAGACAAGGCGCTCAACGCAGCCACCTTTACAGGCACCTTTTGTTCTTCCTTATTCTCCACTAAGCACAGTAGCACGTTCCTGGAGTTCTTAACCCACAACTACGGGGAGCCATCCTTAGTGAGGGGCACGAGCTCAGACAAGGCCTGCTCGCAATGCTTCGTGCTGCTTTTGGGGTTTTCAAGTACGGCAAAGGTGATGTTGAGGACGTCTTGTACATTTTTGCCGACAGCGCCATCTTGTGATGTTCGCTCGATCCCACAGATACCAGTTTCGGCATCGTATTCTGAGCTCGCCATGCGGTTGACGTGCGAGGCCTCACGGTTGCCGGTCAGGCGCTGCTGTTGCGAGAAATTTCACGGCCCCTCCCAGTTCTGGGCTGCCAGCGGCAGTCTGTG
This sequence comes from Dermacentor albipictus, assembly GCF_038994185.2. Taxonomy (NCBI): domain Eukaryota; kingdom Metazoa; phylum Arthropoda; class Arachnida; order Ixodida; family Ixodidae; genus Dermacentor; species Dermacentor albipictus. Next base: position 235,335 of record NW_027225632.1, on the reverse strand, counting down.
GCAGCAGTAGCTTGGGGCGTTGAGAAGCAGGGATTGAAACAGGCAGCAACCGGTCTCTCCCCCGGCCCGTTCGAATGCCAGTCGGTCGATGATGTTGTTATTGTTGTTGTCCTGTGTGGCCGTCGCACATACCCACAGTGGGGGATTGTTCATGAATCTTGTGGTTAATTAAGGTGCGTAAAATAATAATACGGGCGTTAACAATTTGAACATTCGAGCTCAAAAGTAGATGTGTTTTTTGGAGAGAAAGAAATAATCACAAAAAACCGGGTATAAGAATATAATAATAAAAATAGGAAAGAACTAAAAGATAGCTATGGTGGGGAGGGAGAATGATCAGTCTAACATGGAAATCGATTTCTTTCAATGAGGTAATTTTGGATTCCCAAGCAAACATTTCTGTGACTGGGCCCAGTAATGGAGGCTCCAAAAGATAGGATCAGAGGCACTGATAAATTTAGACCAATAGTGCGAACGGAATTTCGAGTCCTCGTTTTCTTGCAAGACAACAAGGAATGGTCTATTGTCTCCGCTTTACCACACAATGAGCATAATGGTGAGGGGACCAGACCAGACCTGTGGAGATAGAAAGTTAAATGGCAGCGCAGTCTCGTGATGGACACTTCAATTTTCCGTGTTCGGCAAAAATCTCTCTGCCAAGGGTATAGGAGATGTCCGTAATCCACAGAGTTCGTAAATGCGGAGCCAGATAGTGCCTGCATTATGACAATCCTGCGAAATATAGCAGCAGTTACATGAGCAGTAAGGAAGAATTGGGCCACTTAACGATGCCTTCCACAGAGAGTCTGCAATTTCATTTATAATTAGTGCTTTGTGGCCAGGCACCCAAAAATCTAATGCACGCTTCTCAAGTACCCAGGTACCAACGATTGAAATGTCCTCATCAAGCGAGAATCACAAGAAGCAGTAACAGATGAGCACATTTATAACGAATCAGTGACTATCACGGCTGACGTAATTAATGGTCCCAATTTGCGTATGCCAGCAGTACGGCCATGAATTCTGCTAAAAAGATCGGTATGAAATCTGGCACCCGAAGAGAAACTGTCAAATCAAGGATTTGGGAAAACTTTCCTACACCTGACTTTTCTTCACATTGTGAAGCATCTGTCGCAATTACAATTTTTGTTTGAAGGTTTTTCAGATGATCTTGTAATATACCATCTAGAATACGGTGTGGAAGTAATTTTGCATTGTTAGGGAAAATGTCATTGAATTGAATATCCGTTGCAACAGCTCCATCGAGAATAGGAAGTGCACCGGAAACGCGCACGCCCGAAGAGTCAAGTAATTTTTGCACGAATATAATTTGTGGAGTAAGTACTTGCGGCCAGTTGACACCAAAAAACAACGCAGGTTGTGAAATAAAGGTTGTATAGGGATGTCGCAGCCGTGATTCTTAAATCCATAAGAATGTGTGCACTGTCAAGAGCCGGAACCTGCACGAAAGAGGAGGAACACGGGATTCTAGATAGAGAATAGAATTCGCAACAAATTTAGGAAGACCTAAACACATACGTATTGCTTCTCTTTCTAAGAGGATTAGAGGATGGGACATGTAGGCTGGAGCTCCAGAGAAGAGCACGCAACCAAACTCTAATACAAGGCGAACGTACACACGATATATCATTATGAGTGTATCTATTCTCAATCCTGTTCGACGAAAACTCAGCCTACGCAATGTGCAAATTGAACGGTTACCTTTTCAAGTCACATGATCAATGTGTGGGCGCCAGTTGAGTGCGGCGTTATCAATAATTCCGAGGTATTTAACAGATTCCACCTGCGGTATGTCTTGAAGGTGGCAAGGCAATGAATTGTGCACTATGTCACGTATAATAAAAACGAGAACAGCACATTTGCTGGCATTGAATATAAAGCAATTAGGCCGCCGCGGGCATAGCAGATGGAGCAGCCGGCCCTGAAACCAACCTGACAGGGACCAAGCATGGAATAATCGATATTAAATTTCATGATACGAAGGTGAATAAGCCCCTTAATGAATTTTAGTATGTTTGATGCAAGTGCAATGGGCCTAATGTTATCCAATACATACCTTCTTTCTTGTTTCTTACACATCAATACTACTCTGACGAGCTTCCATTGAAACAGAATCCAAGCATATTTACTTGAATAAATCACCAGGTCTTAAAGAACGTTATATGTATTTCAAGGTCGCTACCGACATGCCCCACATCAAGCATCACGTAAAGCATGCTAGTGCCTTCACCAAAGAGATACTCTGTTACGATACATATCACTCAGAAGCAAAATTTAAGCAATTTAGTTAATCAGAATGTTCAATTTGCCTTAAGCTCAATGTTTGTGATCTGTTCTTTGCTACTACTGCACAGTAATGGCAAAAATAGGTTCCGTCTACAAATACGGACGCCGTGACAGATGGTGACATGAACTGTTTTTATCGATTGGTAGCAAGTGCTTTGGAATGAGGCCCGAACTTTGTCCCAAGTGAGATTCTCAACAGCCACTGTGCCTACCAAAACTGTACTGGCATACTTTCAGCCCGCGCACAGCGCCTCAGTGTTGCGTTTCCCTGCTTTAAAGAGTTTATTTTTGTTTGGATGAGGCACACCTGTATCTTGGCGTCAGCCAACAGTTTGTTGTTGACAGAAAGCTCCTTCAAAGGAGCGGTGGCAGGCTTCCTTTCCCTTTTGTTCCTCAGTGCGTAGGTCCTTTCTGTGCTCGCCCTCCATGCACCAACCGTTCGCCCCACGGACCACTTGAAATGTGTTCTTCGTCAGTTGCACAGTCAACGTCCGATTTTTCGGACTCCCTAGTGGCCACGAAAATGTCCGTAAGATGGGGCAATTTGAAAAATTAATGCATGTCTTTTACAGCCTATAATGTCTTGAATCGCCACACGCGCTTCCGAAAAGTTATAGGAGTACACTTATGAGGCATAACATCGCACGTACTGTGGCAGGAGATGGAGGATGTACGCGTGTAGAATTAAGGAATAGATATTGTGTCCCGCACAATTGCCCTCTCCCACACTTGTTAGGCTTCACTGCAGTACTTTAGCATGCGCTTCTCCGCGTGACACTGCTTTATAGAGGGGAAGCGAAGTTTTGGAAACCGGCATTATGCAACGCGCCGCGCTTTCCGAGCATCGAAGCCCATCGAGAGGATCACAAAGATGCAGTCCGTGCCATTGCTTACAGCGGTGAATTCTCTCAATGAAACACACGGCGCCAAACGGTAAGATGCTTAATCGGCAACGTTGAAGCAGCTAGGCATATCGTTTGCCACGATGGCAAGGGAACCAAAACGGCGGCAGTGGTGGCTTTGATTAATGCCGTTTCCGACCTGTGGTAATTGCAAGAAGTCCGGAAAATCGGATGGCAAAGGGCTCTTGCGTCCTAAATTTCAGACGTTCTTATACATTGACTGCATGGGCTACGTGGGGGTGCAGCTGAGCCGTCCAAATTATTGGGCGTTCGCAAAGTCGGGCGTTGACTATATACTGGCAACAGCTCTAGCCGACGACATGGCTTCAAAAGACGATTCGTTATGATTCATCTCTGTTATGCGAGTCAGCATTACCATGAGATTCGTTCCCTTTCAATAATATTACAGCAAATTTTCCCTGATACAAGCAGAACTTCCCTGAGTTTTCTCTGAGTATTTCCAGATTATTCAAAATCCCTGAGAATTCCAGGTTTTTCCGGTTGGCAGGCAAACTGAATACATAGTAACTTTTAGTTGCCATAAACTTACTGCAGGATTTGGCTTTTTCAATACGTGAAGCAAACTGGATACGCAAATACGTCAATACGTGAAGCAAACTGGATACGCGTGTTAGGGTCGCGACTAAAACGTCTGGAGCAGGAGGAGGATTAGCCAGCTAGAGTATGGCCTCGAATGCAGCTTTCGACTACGCGGATGAGGAAAGGGGTCGAGTTGTGCTTGTTCGGGACTCTAACATGCGTAAGGTAGAACCGGTAATAGTACAGAAGGTCGTTGCAGGCGAGCGAGTCCAGATTAGCGCGCTTAAGGAGATCATCGATTAGGTTCCTATTCGTGATAGCAAAAGCCAAGCTACACATGTGGGACTCGACCCAGGAGAGGCACCTAGTGGTGGTAATTGGCGGAGTAAGTGACGTAATGCAGGGACGCCGAACGGGGAACACGAATCAAATAGCTAAACTGAACCGAACTGTAGAGTTTATAAAAAAACTGCAAATCGCATTGTGCACAGTGAAAGACGTTGAAGCGCAGGGGTGTGGTATCGAAAGTGCAGTGCTTGGAGTAAAATGTTAAATGTTTCAGTGAATTGCAGCGCAGACATAGAGAAGGACAGAGAAAAACGATACGACACACGAGCGCTGACTTCCAACAAAAAGGTTAATTTTCGGCAACACGTATTTATACACGTCATTTATCGCGTTGCACATGCGCAATTGACGTGCACCCTTAGAAAGAGTAACTCGTTCAGTGACAAGTGCACAGATGACATTCTAATACAGTGAGAGCGAAATCGTGCAATCATTCATCGCTCAACGTGGACGCTAGCAAAGGCCATTAATTTTTACTGTCATTGACGTCAACCGAGAAGTGCGTTGAGCAGGCCGAGAAGACGCTTTCGCGACGGTGTAAAAACACCGGTTCGACGTCGTTTCGCGGCAAGGGTAGTTGCTTTTGTAGGCGGGTCCCAGGCGCGTAAGGAAAGTGCCGATACGCCACCAAGGAGCAGAATTAGACCGCTAGGTGTTACAGAACATAGGATAATTATAGGAACGGTAAAATTTGTTACATAAACATGCAAGGTGGTCGCACGCAATAACAATGGGTGGAAATACAGACGCATCTGAATGACGAAGCTATTAGCGTGTGCACCTTGACCAAAACGCTTCTACGAGATTTGTACTAACCGCCTGTTATTGGCCATTATGCATGGGAGGGTAACAGACAGTCAGTTATCGATTACGCCTTAGCCTCAGAAATGGTCTTCGAACGACTTGACCAAATTACATGAATGTTACAAGCTGGCATAACGTGCCCCAGAATAGATGACCAACGTTTCGATAGGAGGACCTGTCTTCGACAAAGACGGCCTTGTCACCTATGGCAGGTAACTTTAACAGGGTACTAGAGTGACGTCGCGTGCGGTCTTTGTCAATGGTGGCTGGCTGTAAAGGGAGAGACTGAAAGGAGAATGAGCGCTGTCGCTTGATCTTTCTGGGCGTGGTTTCTAAAAGAGAGGACAAGAGTAGGACAGTGGGAATCGACACAGAAAAAATTAAAAAGAGAGGCTTAGGAGGTTGCCTGAGGAACTAGAGGTTAGGAAGCCGTCAGGGAGCTGAACAGAAAGCGTAGGTGTCGTATGTCGTGCATTTGTGGTTTCAGAAGAGCCATCAGTGCGCTATTAACAAAAAAAGCCGTGAGTAGAAAGAACGACTTGAGTAGTGCAGCAGCAGTCGGTCGGGTAATTTCAAGATGTATAGTGGCTGCAAGACACGGGTGATGTGTGATATACCTTTATCATGCGGCCGACGATATTTAGGCGAAACAGGCACTGTCTCCGCTGGGCATCTCACTTTTCGTCATCGCCATTGCCATTGCACTATACAATTTCACGCCATCCAAGTTTTAGAAGAAAAGTAGAGGCAAGCTGACGTGCGGAATTTTAGAACCCATGGGCCATGACAGAAGCGGTCAATCATGGATCGACCGCTAGGGGGCCAATGGAGACGCATGTGCTTCGTTTGAGCTCCATGTTCGAGCACCTGCTGCGAAGGAAAACACCAGGATACGCCAACGCCGACAGATGGACAAGAAGCGTCAGTGTATAAGGCACCTTTCAAGACTTCTTTTATGCAAATCGGAGCTCGGGCGACCGAGCTCCGATTGTCTCAAGCCAGCGTCGCCCCGGTGCAATAACTTACCCGAACGCCAGGCCTAGCGCGGCGCCAACGCCTCGGCGACAGTCATGGAGTAGGCCGTAGTTGGGACTAATGCCTTCCCAGTCGAATTCGATACGACCGATTGGAAAACGATTGTTTCCTATCGTAATAAGAACCCCAAAGCTGCGTCATTTAACAGCTCAGAAGCCAAATAAGCAGACCGAGAAGCCGCAGGCGCAACCTCTCCATCCACTGCATCCCAAGAAACCGCTTCCCCGACTCCCGGAGGAGGACTATAAAATCATCTACAGACCAATGGGTGGCGTAAATTTCACGCGCTACACCGAGAAGTCCATCAGGCACGCGATCGCAACAGCGAGCGGCATCACCGCGACTGAGGCTGATAAAGACCAATCTAGAACAAATTCTGCAAAAAATGTGTTCACAATATCGACGCTGGTGCAGGCAAACGCACTACGCTACGTCGCAGTCAAGAAAATCAAGATAGAAGGCAAAGACGTCGTCATGACGTCGTACATCGCCCCTCCGGACAGGGCCCTGCAAGGCATCATCTATCGGGCTTACGATGGCGAAACTCAACAAGAAATGATGACAGAATTAAAAAAAAAACAGAAATCGTACAAGCACGAACCATGGGAAGAACATCAAAGACCCTTCTGCTCCACTTCGACGCGGACGAACTACCAGATAGCATCGTATACTTCAGAGTCCTGTACCCAGTCTACCCCTTCATTCCGAAAGCAGTGGCATGCGCGAACTGCAGAAGAGTCGGACACAGAAGAGAGGTATGTCCGGAGCCACCGCAACAACGGTGCCCGTACTGCGGCAACCAGCACCTAAAGGAAGAAATCTGCGACCCGGTTAGCATTGTCTGTGGAGGAGGGTACCGCACAGGCGATAACAGTGGCAAGAAACGATTTCAACGACCCCAAACGAAAACATTGGAGCACCAGTCAAGATCCAAATCTCGGACCTGCGACGACGCAACATCCACCCAAAGGAAGGATCGCTCGAGCTCCTTCCCGTGCTTGGACAGCGTACGCAGCAGCAGCCGCAGCGGAGGTGGCAACAGCACCAGCAGCCGGACTCAGAGTCCCGGACCGAAGCAGGTGAGCTGGGAGGGAGTGGCCGCTCATGGAAAGGGGACGGAGCTGCAGTCATTACAGTCTAAACTCGATCAGGCGCTCCACCACATTCAAATGCTCACGGACCGAATCAAACACTTAGAACAAGAAAACAGTAAACTAAAAGCCCCACGAAATCTAAGGAACCTCTTCCACAACCACTCCCAATGCCGGAGGTCACAGAAATGGAAAATACTGTGGCCGTAGCAGTCGAAACACCAGTAAGCGTAGTAAGCAAGGAAGAAACACGTAGCAAAACACGAGCAATAACTGACGTAAGAAATCCCTCACTGGAAGATAGAGTCCTAAAACTCAAACAAAATGTGGAAGAGCACAGCCAGAAACTCGATAACCTAACACAAAGAGTTGACAATCAAACACAAAGCCTCCAACAACACATACAGGATGTAAATCACAAGTTCGGAATACTCGACACCGTTTTACAGGAAATTTTACGTCGGCTTCCTCCGTCAACTCAAGAGGCGCCAATCGATCAATCCCAGCAAGATGGCCAGTCCTAAAACCATAACAATTTGGCAGTGGAACTGCAGGTCTATGCGCAATAAAAAAGCACATCTGCAGTAGCACATTCAATTGCAATCCGAAAAACTAGACGTAATTGAGATCCAGGAACCCAGAATGTCTCGACTAAAACTGCCAGAGTATCGGGCAGTTCTGCCATGTCACATCGCAGAACCGCCATTAACCACTACGATGGTACATAGAAATCTTACCGTGGTTAACCACGAGATTGAAGACGTGGAGCTCGATTGTATATTAATCGAAATTGTACCTAGCGAAAGAAATTCTTTTTCTCTGTTCATACTTAACGCCTACAGCCACCCCAGGGCACAGGCTGGACCAGCGAAAGCCGCTATACTCAAAGCCCTACAAGTCGCAGGCCGAAACCCAATCCTAATTGTGGGCGACTTCAACGCTCAACACGTGCAATGGGGACACGCAACAATATCCAGGAAATGCACGGCCCTAATGGATTTTATCCAGTAAAGAGGGCTAACCCAATACTAGGACCCAATGCAGCCTACCAGGATAGGCAGCAGCGGGAACAGGGACACGTGCCCGGACCTCACGATAGGCAAAAATCTCCTAGATGTAAGCTGGAGCAACACCAGACAAAATCTTGGAAGTGACCATTATATCATAACGTCTGAAATCGTCATTGGCAATCTCAAACCCCAACCTAGAAAAAAACAGAATCACCGACTGGGACAAATTTAGGACGATCCGCGACCAAAATCCGGAACCGATCGCAGACCTAGAACAGTGGACACAAACCCTCCTATCAGATGTGGGAAAGGCCTCTAAAGACGTAGTACATGACCTAGGCGTAAATACGATTGACAGCCGCCTCACACACATGTGGGAGGCAAGGCAAAGCCTAGAAAAACGATGGCTTAAGCAAAAATACAACAAAAAGCTTAGAAACAGGATAGTCACACTCACGGAAGCAATTCAACACCACTCCGCAGAACTCGCAAGACAGCAGTGGAACCATATCTGCGAAAATGTAAATGGCAATCTAGGCACGAGAGAGACGTGGAATCTTCTGCGGCATCTCCTTGATCCGGAATCGAACAAAGCTACGACTCAAAAGGAAATCACCAAAATTTTAAACATAGGCCCAGGCACGGATCAAGATATTATAAACACGCTACAGCAGAAATACTTCTGCACACCTTGAGAGACGAAGTCCCTACCCGATTATAAAGGACAACCTCACCCCATCCTGGACGCTGACATAACAATGGCGGAAATAAGAGCAGCCCTCCTTAAGATACGCACGACATCCGCTCCGGGAGAAGACTGCATTAACAATAAGACACTCAGAAACCTAGACGACACTTCCATCACAGTCCTCACGGACTTTGCGAATGGGTGTTGGAGGGAAGGAAAACTCCGAGCGTCTTGGAAACATGCCATCGTTAAATTCATCCCAAAACCCGGCAAAAAGCTCGCGCTCAAAAACCTCAGACCTATTTCGCTTACTTCTTGCATAGGAAAACTGCTAGAACACGTCATACTAGACGAACTGCAGCCCCAGATGCACAAAGAGAATTTATCAACGATTTAGATTAGACCACAAATCGACATCTACGGCTGCGAAACTTGCGGTAATACGGGAGGCTGTCCGTTTTATGAGAACGCAGACACCCCATAAATGGACAATATTGTGCGATGCCCAAGCAGCGCTACAGGCGCTAAAATACTTTTTAAACAAAGGACCATATTATCTGCTCGTGCTGTAAATCGTCGAACTTTATCACAGTGCCGAGTTAAGTGGCCACGTGATCACCTTTCAATGGGTGCCTTGCCATTGTGGTATTTTTGGTAATGAACTCGCTGACAGCCAGGCAAGATCGGCAACAAAAGTATTGTTGAAGCTCCTGCAGGACACCAAGCTCGACGAGCGGCTCTAGCGAGGCAACTGTCTCATGTACGTAAGCACTCACCACTTCTCTTATCATCATCATCCATCCCAATACTTTCACTCCCCTTCCCTCTTCACCAGTACAGAGTAGCAGACTAGAGCGCACTAGCTCAGGTCGACCTCTCTGTCTTTTCTATCAGTAAATTCTATTCATTCATTATATATCCAAACATTATGGTCGGCTTTAGACCACATTTATCAACACAGGATACGGTGCTCAGACTAGCAAACAAGGTCCTTTCTCAGGAGCAAGAAAGGAGCACAAGGGCAATCCTGGCTCTAGATTTAACCAAAGCATTTGATAACGTCAAACACAAAGCAATCCTAGATTCTCTTTCACCATTGAATGTAGGCAAAAGAACGTTTAGCTACATCAAGGACTTTCTCTCCGATAGAATGGCTAAAATTCAAATTGACACAATCAAATCCGACACCTTCACTTTAGGAGACAGAGGAAGGCCGCAAGGATCGATCCTCTCCCCCTTCTTATTCAATATAACCCTAATCAAAATGGCACACGGACTTGCCAAAATCCCAGACCTAGAACACTTTTTGTACGCGGACTATATCACCCTTTGGACAACCAAGGGCACTATCGGCACGATACAAGATACGCTACAACAAGCGGCAGATGTAGTAGTAGAGGAGGCACAAGCCGCGGGACTTGCGTGTTCTCCCCGAATATCTGAACTTCTCATCCTACACCCAAAGCGTCAAAAAAAAAATAAAGTGCCTGAGATCAAAATATACGCGGAAGGGGCAGCCATCCCAGAAGTGGAAACACTAAAAATCTTGGGAATGCTGATACAGTCAAACCAAAAAAACGACAAAGTAATTAAGAAGCTGAGAAACACCGTTAACCAAATCTTCTTCCTCATCAGGCGCATCGCGAATAGGCGAGGAGGAGTTAAAGAAGCCGAGACAAGGAAACTAATCCAGGCCTTTGTTCTTAGCAGAGTCATCTACTCTAAACCAAACGTCACCCTCACAGTCAGAGAAAGGGATGACGTGGATTCTGTAATTTGACAATCCTACAAAATTGCGCTCAACCTCCCTCGTCATACCCCAAATGAAAAACTACTACAGTTAGGAATTCATAACACCTTAGCGGAAATGATGGAAGCACACCTCACCGCACAACACGAAAGACTATCAGGCACTGAAACGGGACGTTTCATCCTAAAGAATTCGGGAATACAATACTAAGGAATCCGCGCACCCACCTTGCCGATTCCAAGACACGTGCACGAACACTTAATAGTCCATCCTAACATGCGAACACCTCATAGTCCATCCAAAAACATGCATCCACACTACGATACAAACAGAAGAAAGGCTAGGGCACAAAAACTTCACGAAAGATATTCAGTTCAGAAAGACACGGCGCATGGGGACGTGGCAGAACATGCGCACAGAGACGCCTTTTCCCTGGCAGTTGTCGATCATCGAGGTTCTCCCCTCGCATCGGCGACAATCGATCAAACAAAATTTCTGGAGGAGGCCGAAGAAGCTGGCATAGCTTTAGCCATTACCTCCACCACTACATACAATACATATACAATACAATATATACATACATATACAATACATACATACATATACATATATACAATGCATACATACATACACACAATGATACATACAATACATAATACATCATCAGCGACCCTAAAACCGCAATTCGAAATTTTTGCAAAGGAAGGGCCCACTCAGCAGCCATCAAAATATTACAAAAAAATATAAAATAGCCACCAGATCCCATTGATCTGGGTCCCCGCCCATTCAGGCCATCCTGGAAATGAGGCGGCGCACCAATTTGCCCGAGGATTTGTGGTTAACCGGGAGGTTCATTACCCCGAGCACAGGTCAGCCAAGGAGCGAATGACGACCTACAAAGAAATTACTACCCACTTCAAGACAGAAAGACAAATCTTCACAGCACCACATAGATCTCCAAGTAAAACACAAGTCAGTTGGCGGCAGCTCCAAACAGACACTTTCTTAAATCCGTACATATACTCAATATGGCTCCCAGGGCAGTTCAGACCCGTCTGTTCTCTCTGTGGGCACCATAAGGCAGACACACCACACATCCTATACTCATGTAATCAAGACATGCCGTCGAACAGTCTGCAGCTCTCTACCCAATCGCAGTGGGAGGCCGCGCTGCTCAGCTCGGACCCGGAGGTTCAACTTCGAGTCGCGAGGCGGGCCGAAGAGGTCGCCGAACGACATCGTCGGTCAGCCACCTGGCGCCCGGCCTAGAAGAGGAGCCCACCGCGGGGAGGGGAACGTCACGCCAACCCCCGCCTAAGACCTCTTCTTTAATAAAATTTATCTCCTCCTCCTCGGCGAATCATGCATCAGTGCACCATCGATAACATACTAACAGAAAAAGAAAATGGCTATTTGCGCAAAAACGAACTTTATTTCCAAGGAGACGGATAATCGGCATGAAAAAAGGGAAAAGGAGCAGCGGGTCTTTCGCGCTATAAAAGTGTGGGAAACGAATAATAAACATTCACTTGCTTGTGCAGCGTGTGTCGCGTCCCTTTCTGTTCATGTAAGTACATCTTCGTCATTATCAGCCTGCTTTATGCCCACTGCAGGACGAAGGCTTCTCCCTGCGATCTCCCTTTACCCCTGTCCTGGACCAACCGATTCCAACTAGCGCCCGGGAATTTCCTAATCGCTCCACCTAGCCTTCTGCCATCCTCTAATGCGCTTCCCTTCACTTGGTATCCATTCTGAAACTCTCTTGGCCCAACGGTTACCTAACCGCCACATTACATGGCCAGCCCAGCTCCATTTCTTTCTCTTGATGCCAATTTGAATATCGTTTATACCTGTTTGCTGTCTAATTCAAACCGCTCCCCCTCTGTCTCCTAACGTTATTCCTAGCAATCTTCGTTCCATCGCGCCTTGCGCGGTTCTTAACTTGTTCTCAAGCTTCTTCGTCAGTCTCAAAATCTCGGTGCCATATGTCAGCACTGGTAAAATGCACGGATTTTACACCTTCCTATTCAATGATAATGGTAAGCTTCCAGGCAGGAGGTGACAATGTCTGCCGTATGCCATCCAACCCATTTTTATTCTTCTATGAATTTCCATTTCATGATCATGGTTCCCTTTGGTTAATTGACCTAGGTAAACGTACTTCTTCAAAGACTCCAGAGGCTGACTGGTGATCCTGAACTCTTCTTCCTTTGCCCGGCTATTTGTCATTATATTTGTCTGCAACCTATGAATCTTCAACCCCACTCTAACACTCTCTCTGTTAAGGTCCTCAATCATTTGTTGTGACTTGTCTGCATTGCTGCTGAATAGAACAATGTCATCGGCAAACCATAGGTTGCTGAGAGATTCGTCGTCGATCTTTACTCCTGAGCCTTCCCACTTTATTAGATTGAATACTTCTTCCAAGCACGCAGAAAATAGCAGTGTCTCCCCGTCTGACCCCATTGTTTAAAGGTGTCTTCCTGCTTTTCTTGAGTAGAATTAAAGTAGCTGTAGAACCTCTGTAGATATTTTCCGAGGTATTTACGTAACCGTTCTGTACTCCTTGATTACGTAATGCATCTACGACTGCTGGCATCTCCAGTGAATGAAATGCCTTTTCGTAATCTACGAAAACCATATAAAGATGCGTATGGTACTCTCGATTTCTCGAAAACTTGATTATGGCATGGATGTGTAAGTACGTTTGCTGGAAACCACTTGTACTATGTGCAACCAGCGAGCTCAGCGAAATACTAATGCGAAATAAAGGAACCTATAGAAGAGCGTTAACATGCGTCTACGTATCATCCAGTAGCCAAATAGGCTGGGAATAAACGAAAAAAATGTGTTTTTCAGAGGGAAGAAATACCGCGAAAAAGAAGGTGGCAGGTAAGCTCGTGCAAGAAAAAAAATTAAGTAAATGCGCAACTGAACGTTGGGTGCGTAACATTCGCAAAAGTGGCAAAGGAGCACCAACAAGATTCTTCAAACATGCTAGAGCTATTGGAGCTCCAACTAAATATTCACAAACGGCTATAAGGGACAATAAAACGGTAGCATATAAAAAGGAGGCGACCTTCTGCGACGTTCTGTGCTGAAGGTAATAGGGATAACTTCAGCACGAAACAAAGCATGGTTCCCACAAAAAGAGATCCGATTAGGAGATCCAGAGATATCAATATTTAGCATAAAAAACGTTTACTGAAAAAAAAGTAGATGAAAAAGCCCCCAAATAACACGACAGTAGGACCCGATGAAATACAGATAATCAATAACCTCGGTCTAAAGAGGAAGACGCCGCTCACTAGAGCCGGTTATGAAAAAAGATGAATATCCAGTTGGGTGGCGTGAAAGCATGGTCAATATTATCTATAAAGATAAAAGTGATGTTATTAGGAGGAACTCGTACAAGTCGGTTGCAAACACGTCGGCTATCAGAACTGTCGAAGTGGATGGAGTATAGGTTGATTTACTGGGGGAACCACATAATGGATTCAGAGCAGGCAGATGCTTAGAGCACAATATATTTTGTCCTAACTTCGTGCGCAGAGATTTCAGAAGCCATGCATATACTTTTGTGTTTAGCATTTCTATATATCAAGGGCGCCTACGATAACGTAGAGAGGGAAATGTGACGGAAAATACTTAAACACCAAGGCATACGATGACGATATTGTGGAGCTCTTGAGAAAGACATATAGAGACTACCGAGTACAGATCGGTTGGGAAGCCAGAAAACATAATGACGTGTTGGGAATTCACTAATGTCTGAGACAGAGAAAAGGTTTTAATGATACGAAATGCAGAGACGTCGGCCTGAGGTACGCTCTTCTCGCCAGATACCCTGAGTTGGGAGAAGGGGAAGAGGGAAACAAAGAGCAAAGAAAAAAGGCGCATGATGGGTGACGATGAGGAGGAAAGATGTGAAGTATATAGAGAGCTGTTTGGGCAACCTAAAGCCTACAGTCCAGGCTCGTTCACTTAAAAAAAATTACAGCAACTGAAGAAAACTTACACAGTACGTGACCTGTAGTCTCTTTCACCCTGCAATATTCACAGTCTGGCGACTCGGTGAGTCGAATGAGGTGCACGTAACCGTGCGTAAACGGCACCCCCAGCCTAAATCTGTGTAGGAGGCTGGCACTGCTGCGTTGAATTTCTGGCTGGTAGCCTCAATTTCATGGTGGAGTCCTATCTTTGGACTCCTCTGTGGCGCTTATCTGGACTGTCCCAATGCTCTTCTGTCTCTGTTCGGATGTCACATGACCGAAGACAGTTGGCGCCGACTCTCGAAAAAAAGGGATCGCAAGCAGTGGCTCATTATCTTCGAGCGCCTTCTTCGCTTCTGCATCGGACAGTTCTTTGCCGTGTACGCCAGAGTGACTGGGAACCCACTGAAACGGAATGTGGGGGCTGTTCTTTTCCGCTATAGTATATAGCTCGGCAGCCTCAAGAGCCAACACTCTGTAAGAGCTTTCTTTCTTTACGACCCTTTAGTATCTGCAGAGCTGATATCGTTTTCACTAAAGACTGTCTATATAACCTCCTATATGAAAACGACAATCAAACCCCGGCCCTCAGTCCCCAGCAGCTGCGAAGCAACCGACCTTAGGCGGTGGTCAGAACTGCGACGCAGCAGAGGGTGCTAAGATGCTTGAGAAGGCTGTAGCAAAATATAGTGCACTGCCTCTCTGACTGCCAATTGTTCCGTGGATATCGGTGCCACCTTGTTTCGCAAAACGAAACCGTCGAATGACCTGATGCGCGGGCACGACGAAAGCCGCACCAGACGCATACGAAGAGGCCGATCTGTCTCTGTATAGGTTCAACGATGAGCCACATTCTTTTGACGTATGTTCAAGTGTTAGATGCCTGAGGACCACGTCAGGTTCTCGCAATTTTCTAGAAATTCCTGGAATAGAGAGACGTATCCGTATTTTGGACATTACCCATGGAGGCATACGTGGAAAGACAGCAGGGGCAATGTATGATGGCATGGCAGATCCTAGGTATTTAAATTCAGTCCGCCAGCATGTCTGGAAGTGTGGATAGGGGGTGGCGTCGGTGGTGGCCTAGCAGGCACATGAATAATCGCAGAGGTTCGGATCGCAGAAAGACTGGTATTGGGGGGACGGGAGTTTCCTCAATTGTGCTATAAATTGAGGTGTAACGTAGAAGTACTAGATATGTTGTCAGCATCTGTGCCTGAGCGCTTTCCAGCGCACGCTAACATGACGGGCTCATTTATTTTATTTATTTACAGATACTGCCAGCCCTTACACAGGGCTATAGCAGGAGAGGAATACGAACAATTATAAATCACATAATCCGTACATGGACAATGTACACTGAAGCAAAAAATTTAACAATGAAAATTTATAACACCAATAGGTAACAGCGTAAACCGCTGAAGATAACAAGGACACAAGGTTAGTATATTACTTACAAACTAGGATATTTCCAATGTGTTTTGCGAAGAAACCAAATGATGAGGATGAAACGGCTTCTTCCGACAGGCAGTTCCATTCTTTGATAGCTCTGGAAAAAAGCAATACTTCAAACAATCGGTATGTATAATAGTACAGTGAAACCTCGTTATAACGAACAGTTAAAAAGTCGGAAATTAGTTCGCTATATCCACAATTCGTAATATAAAATTTCGTAAAATATACATGCAAGAGGACCAAAATTCAATCAGAGAAGGCACAGCAACTCGAACGATGCTTACTTGGGTCACGTTCATTTATTTACGCACAAAGAACTGCGTTATCGCGGCCTGCTTCTTGGTGTTGATCGCATTCCGTATCAAGCCTTGTTCCACAGTTTGCAAACACTCGACAAGGGCAAACCCACTGCCCTCCCAGTTGAAAAACACAACAGGAAATTTTACCAGTCTGTTGTATTTTGGGACGTTGTTTCTGTAGTTCTGTTGTCTGTAGTTCTGTTGTCTGTAGTTCTGTTGCCTGTAGTTCTGTTGCCTGTAGTTCTGTTGCCTGTAGTTCTGTTGCCTGTAGTTCTGTTGTCTGTAGTGTGACGTCCTGTAGTAGAAAGTTCTGTAGTTCTTGATCAATATTTAATTAAAAATTGACAGAGACGTCCGTAAGATTATGTAAATTTGTTAGCACGAAAAAGAAAAACATAAAAGTAAAAAAAAATTAAAAAAAAAACGTCTTTGCCTAGGATTCGAACATGCGACCTCTCGATTCCTAGCCCGGCATCTTTCCACTGCACCACCCCTGACATGGTGTTGGAGTGTACGTTTTGGCCATGTGAATAGTACGACGTGCTGATGCGCTGATGTTTACATTTGCATTTTGAGAGCCAAGATCCGCTATCACTCCACCGCGTCAAGTGCCGCATCTCTAGAAGAGCAAGAGTGTTTGTACCATCGACAAGTACATCGTGCAGTGCTAGAACATCGATTTTGATGTACGATATCCATATTAAATAAGAAATTCAGAAATAGACAACGTTGACTTTTAGGGTTATTACTGCTAGTTTCGACAGTTGTCTCTCGTTCTTTACACTTTTGAGCGCGCATATAATTCGTGTGTTCAATGCAAAATAGCTACATAAACATTCGTGGATGAGAGTTCTTTCTGACAGCATACTGGCTTCTCACGGCAGCACTGTATCAGATTAATGAGACCCGAGCGAGACAGCTTTTCACGCAACTTTGTGGAACAACCGAAATCTTCTTTTCCGCTTCGCATAAGCTTGTGAAATATTCCTGGGAAATTAACTAATGTGTCAGTGTAACAGCACATGTAAGTCCACAGGCCTGTGTGCCACATCTTACCAAAAAAAAAACGGATACGCAGCCATTCCCGCAGATGGTATGATTTTGATCAGCGGCCGATTTAGAGGAGGCCGGTAGGGCGTTGCTGGTGCCGCGTCGTCACGGCACAATTATAACTATTCGCCACGTCGACTTTAATACCGGTGTCGGTGCCATCGGTGTCAGCATTGCCGGCTTCAGAGAAGTGCGATTGAATACCGCGCAGGAGAAAAGTACAGTGTACACTACCGATGCAAAAACATACAATTTTAAAGGACCGCGACGGGAAGCGCTTCTGTTGCTACTTCGGAACTCTTGGCCGTCGCGACCGATTGTTTCTGCTGCGACGTCAGAATTGGTGTCGTAACGTCGGAGTCGCTGTCAGGATATAAAGCTGTTGTTCCGACTTCAGAACTCTTGTTGTCGCGACAGAATGCTTCTGTTGCGAAATCAGAATTTCTGTCATAACGTCAGAAATGTCTCCCAATTAAGAAATGTCAACAACTTCTGTCGTACAACAGAATTTCTGTAGTTGCGACAGGAATTCCTTTTGTCTTTTTCAACCGGGCACTACAGAAGCTTGTCGCATCACACAATTTCAGTGCACTTCTGTTGTCATCATTGGGTATATGTTGCGGCGATAGGTTTCCGTTGTGGAACAGTTCTCTGTAGTACAACAGAAGTTTGTCCATTACTTCAGGAACACGTCTGTTATGACAACTGGGGGCCTGTTGCAATGATAGGTTTCTGTCGTACAACAACATTTTTCTGTAGTACAACAGAAGTTGGTCGCATTACATCAGGAACACTTCTGTTGTGACAATTGGGGGCCTGTTGCCACAATAGGTTTCTGTAGTATTTCAACAGCTCTCTGTAGCACTACAGAAGTTTTTCGGGTTACTTCAGGAGTATTTCTGTTGGGACAACAGGGTGCCTGTAGTGATGACACTTTTTTCTGTAGTACTACAAAAATCTGTTGTAGAGCTTCAGCTTTCTGTTGTAACAACAGACATACGACAGACTGTACTTCTGTAGTAGCAACAACAAATGTCTGTTGTACATCAGAAAAGTCTGTCGCTCCATCAGGAATCTGTAGTTACTACAGAAAAATCCTGTTGTACAACAGAAATGTCTGTAGTACTACAAAAATCTGTTGTAGAGCTTCAGCTTTCTGTTGTAACAACAGACATACGACAGACTGTACTTCTGTAGTAGCAACAACAAATGTCTGTTGTACATCAGAAAAGTCTGTCGCTCCATCAGGAATCTGTAGTTACTACAGAAAAATCCTGTTGTACAACAGAAATTTCTGTAGTTGCGACAGGAATTCCTGTTGTCTTTTTCAACTGGGCTCAATAGCACTGCAGTGGCAGCGCAGTAAATCCAATGCAGCAAGTGCTTCTTGTGAAGTCGGAATGTTCTCATCGTCTACAGGGTCAGCCTGAGCTTCGTCTGCGGGGTGTTCAGAAACTTCCGCAGCGATTTCGGCGTCCGTCAGTACAGCCGTGGTCGCTGAGATGTCGTCGCCACCAACGAAGTCTTCTACAGTCATTGTTGCGGACATGTCAACAACAAAACGCGAAAAATCGTTCCAAGCCTCATCGAGCTCTGCTTCTGCTTCGTCCGGATCGTCACCATCGTCACTTGATGCATGGGCCTCTGGTGAAACAAAACCTGCACGTCCTGAACGTTTGCTGCGCTGCGGTAGGGCTTGGCGTCGCGAAGTTCGTTATATCCGTTTTATGCCAAACCGCGTTCGCTATAGGAAGTTAAAAATACATCTGTTTGACAAAAATATTTCGGAAGAGTTCGGTATATTCAATAATTCGTTATATGCGTGTTCGTTATATCGAGGTTTGACTGTATAACATACCTGATAACATACCTACCTGATAACATACCTGTATAACATACCTGATAAAACTGGCAGGCTATATCGAATGTGGCCGACGTAGAAAGCCTGGTACAGCCGGAGTAGCGAATGCTCAGATGGGCCCCACTTCATTCTGGCCAGAAAGCGAAAAGCGCGAGCAAGTCCTGTAATTTCTTCTATAACATATCCACATGCTTCGACCATGAAACACCGCGGTCAATGGCAACGCACACCCGCCGTGGTTGCTCAGTGGCTATGGTGTTGGGCTGCTGAGCACGAGGTCGCGGGATCGAATCCCGGCCACGGCGGCCGCATTTCGATGGGGGCGAAATGCGAAGACATCCGTGTGCTTAGATTTAGGTGCACGTTAAAGAACCCCAGGTGGTCAAAATTTCCGGAGTCCTCCACTACGGCGTGCCTCATAATCAGAAAATGGTTTTGGCACGTAAAACCCCAAATATATTATTATGGCAACGCACAGATACCTATGGGCGGTCACATCTGGAATGACATTGCCACCGGTAAAAATCCGATCTCGGCACATCAGCTTTCCTGTGGACACTATGGCAGCTCACTTATCTGTGGCCAATATCAGTCCTTGGCACTGCAGGTACCGAGACGCTATGGAAACAGCTTTCTACAATCTTGCTCGAAGTTGCAGTCGCGTGACTCCGGATGCCCACATGAATATGTCGTCGGCGAAGGTATTGATGCGTACTGCATCCGCAATAATTACTATAAAGCCAATATGGGTAAGATTGAAAAGGGCTCGACTGAGCGCTCCTCCTTGAGGCACTCCGCGGACAACAATGTGCCTTCTCGTTTCGCCATCATTCGTGGACATGAAGGCTGACTAATAACTGAAACAATGCTGTCCTCTATATCGATTGTGGTTAGGGCTTAATGTTAAGGACATAGAAAGACGACTGGAAAGCTGTGAGCTGAAGTTTATTACTTCCTACATGCGTAATGGAGAAATGGTGCAACAGAAGGTATCCAGAGTGGTGTGCGCGGACGACACAGTACGGGTAGCAGGCAATGCAAGAGAATTACATGCACTTGCGAATATCTGGGGCAACGCAGCCGCACATCCCTAATGCAAAGCACAGTATCCCGTGCGATCGATGCCTGAATATGGGCCCAGTGTTGCCCGCTGGATGCTGGGGCACTGGGAAGGTGCGGCGTACTGGGAGAGACTGGGTACTGGTGCGAAAAGGGGTTCTAGCGTGTAAGATACGCTGTACTTGGACACCGTATCTATATATTTTTTTAATATATATAGCAACAACGAGTGTTTGAGCGCAATAAATAAAGAGAATAAAGAAAAGTAAACATACAAGGCGGTAGCTGGTGACACACGCGTGGTAGAAGCGAAATGCTAAGCTAAAACACTACTGCCACGCACGGCAGTGAGGTCACAGTTGTTACCACGTGATTGTGATGTTTAAACAAGTATGACGTGTTCCCGTTTATGGAGTGTTCCGGCTGCTGGAGCTGTACCAGCTTTTCAGCTTAGCTAAAACCTAATTTTATGCTTTCTTACTGTATTGTGTTCCGGAATGTTGTTCTAGTTAGTTGCGCTGGAAGAAGCGGATGGTGTTCAAGCCTGCGATCACGAGCGACACTTGGGCGCAACCCTGTAGCAGCTCGTTTCCTTATGCCTTGCAGCTTGTTTATGGTTGTATTGTGGTCGGTAACAAAGAACGTTGTGTCATAAGTTGGCGGCGCACTCCCCCTCTGCCTCTTCCTTCTGGATTAGATTGGCGCGGCCTGCTACGTGCTTGCGGTCGCATTTCAGAGCACAGCTTGGTGTGCGCCTGGTTTTCGCACTGGGCCACGCCCCGCACACTGTCAAGTGCCAGCGATTGCCACAAAGGGTGAAAAATCAACTGCGGCGCGTTCCAGCTTGAAGCGCGCAAGCGGAGCTACTGTAAATTGGTCGTACACTTTAATTCGTAATTTTTCTGCTACGGTTGGTCAATGAGGCTGAATATTTGGTTTATATATGTACATCTAATAACCAAGAAACATAGCTAACATGTCATTGTTTTACGAATAAGCAGACCACTCTCCTATTTGACTTATGTTATTAACGTCTGTGCTTTATTACTAGAATAAAGGTTTTGACACCTCACCAAAGAATCATAAGCAGCAGCCCCATGGTATTGATTGCAGTCCGTGCCGTTTATCGATTCGAATTCTACAGCGGTAATATTTGCTAACGGTGTGACCGTTTTCATTGAGCGGCATCACGCAGGTTCGTTTTTATTAGATGACAATAATATCTCAGCCTGTTTATGCGTCCAACATTCTATAGCCGCCACCACGCGAACCTTCTTAAAGGCGGTGAATTTTATCAGCTGCGGCGTTTCAATGGCGTATTAGCTACACGCCTTCCATCGTTAGGGATCTGCCGCGTCCGGCCGCATAATGACGTGATGCTTGAATAATATGTGCTAGCTAGCGTGAAATTTCATTGCGGGAACTGAGCACAGTGTACGTGGAGGCTACGCACGAAACCGGATTAACCTCGCAGTATCTGTGCGTGTGCACCGGTGAGTAAAAAAGCACTACTTCACATCCTCAACTTTGAGTTTCTTTGCGTGCGAGGCGAATAAAAGATTCCCGTAGTCCTTTCCTGAAAGTTGAAAATATTGATAATTTTAAAGCTATTGCTTTTTAAAGGCATTTTAAAGGAGGCTGTTATTATTTTGCCACTTTGCTAAAATTCATAACACGGAGCACAGCGTAAATAATAAATAGTTTTGCCTGTTTCTGCACAAATGATACATTGCGATTATTTCACTGCACATTACTGGCAAAACTAGTTCCTGTGATAAAGCTAGATGAATTTCACTTGAGACATAATAACATTCCTGCGTTTAATACCTTGTATTCGGCAGAAAAAACTGTCATCTAATTGAGGCTTCATTATGCACAGCACACACAAAGACACCCTTGAAAGAAATGCACACCCAAAACAGTGTGTGTGTATGTGTGTGTGTATGTGCGTGCGCGCGTGTGTGTGTGTGTGTGTGTGCGTGTGTGTTGTAAGTAATACATGCAGGGCAGTAATACAGTAATGCTGTCGCCTATACCGTGCTGAAGTACACACGCTGAATGGTGATCAAGGCGTTTGTACTTCACGAAACGTAACCGTTGACGCGCGATGGCGAGACGAACCTTGTTCTCTTCTTCTTCAGTCACTTTTCTGTGCCACACCATGTGGTACTACACCCTCTTCAAAAAAAATAATAATAAACGAATGATAACATACATAGGCTTGACGTGAGAGCGCCGAGATGGCCTAGGACGAACACATAGGCGACAGTCACAATCACTGTAGTGTGCGATATAGTCACAAGGTACTGAGGGGCGAGCAACTACAAAGAATAACCTAAGCGGCTGAAAACGTCGAATTTTGGGGGCTATAATACGGTTTCAACCGCGCAACGTGCACAATCACAGATTGCCGTTGTCGACATCGGGGAGGCTGACTGCCGCAAGAAAGGACTTCGTGTTTAACGTCGCTAATTCGCTGAAACACTTTGTAAGGCCCGAAGTAGCAACTCAAAAGCTTCTGGGATAGTCCTTTTTGGCACACGGGAGTCCAGACCAAAACTTGATCGCCAGGTTGGAACTCAACTTGTCGATGGCGGAGATTGTAACATTGCGCATCGATGCTTTGTTGTTTCCTTATGTGCACTCAGGCAAGCTTACGGGCTTCTTCCGCGCATTGCAATAAGAGTTCGGCATCTTGGGCAAGATCTAGGTGATCGAGGTTGTCCATGGCAGCATTGTTTCTAACATAGTCTGCACTTCACGGCCGTAAACGAGGTAAAACGGCGCAAAGCGTATTGTTTCTTGCGTAGCAGTATTATAGGCAAACGTTACGTATGGTAGTATCTCGCTCCACGTCTTGTGCTGTACGTCTACGTACATAGACTGCATGTCAGTCATCGTTTTGTTCAGTCATTCGGTGAAGCCGTTTGTCTGCGGATGATAGGCAGTTGTCCTTCGATGGGTTGTGCAGCTGAGTTTAAAAATGGCTTCAATAAGCGGCGCTGTAAAGGCTTTGCCTCAGTCTGTGATGACGTGCGACGGGGCGCCATGCCGTAGGACGATGCTGTGTATAAAATATGGGCAACCTCGGAAGCTGTGCCCCGAGGAAACGCCTTTGTCTCAGCATACCGCGTTAAATAGTCTGTGGCGACGATTATCCACCTGTTGCCAGACGATGACAGTGGAAACGGGCCCAGAAGATCCATGCCGACCTGGTCGAAAGGTTTGCCAGGTGGGTCAATGGGATTCAGCAATCCCGCAAGCTTCACAGCTGGCGACTTTCGGCGCTGGCATTCACGGCAGGCTTGGGTGTACCGCTTAACACACTCGGCAAGTTTCGGCCAGTAGTAGGATTTGTGCACTCTATTAAGCGTTCGCCTAAAACTCAAATGGCCAGACGGAGGCTCATCATGACAGGCGAATAAAACTTCGGCATCGAGGTCTGTTGGAACTACCAAAAGGTATGTCTTGTTGGTGGCAGCGGAGTTCTTCTCATACAAGACGCCGTGTTGTAAACAAAAAGACGACAATCGTCGAGCGATGTACCGGGGTATTGATGGGTTTCGTCCTTCCAGATATTCGAATATAGGTCGTCGTGAGTCATCTGCGTGCTGCGTTGTGGACAAATCAGTAACGCTTACGGCCCCAAGGAAAACGCCGTCGTCCTCAATGTCTTGTTCGGTAGTGTCGATAGGGGGGCGCGCGAGAGTGCGTCAGCGTCTTCGTGTATGCGGCCCGACTTGTACGCGATGGTCACGTCGTGCTCCTGCAAACGTAGACTCCACCGTGCCAGTCGTCCAGAACTGTCGCGCAGATTTGCAAGCCAGCATAACGAGTGATGATCGGTTGCAAGTTTGAATGGGCGGCCATAGAGGTAAGGTCGAAATTTGGCCAGCGCCCATACAATGGCAAAACACTCTTTCTCCGTAGTGGTGTAGCTGGTATCTGCACGCGATAGTGTGCGACTTGCGTAGGCAATCACTCTTTCAATACCTTCCTGCCGTTGTACAAGCACCGCACCCGAGACCAACGTTACTGGCGTCTGTATGAACTTCCGTGTCCGCCTCCTCTTCAAAGTGACCCAGAACTGAAGCTAACACCAGACGCTGTCGAAGCTCAGTGAAAGCAGTCTCTTGCTCTGAGGGCCAGACGAACGATACATCGTCCCTCGTGTGTCGAGTCAGTGGCTCCGCCATCTTCGAAAAATTTTCGATGAAACGCCGGTAGCATGCGCAAAGGCCCATGAAGCGTCGGACACCTTTCTTGTCGGTCGGTGTTGGAAACGTGGCAACAGCGGCAGTTTTCGCTGGATCGGGGCTAACGCCTTCTGCGCTGACCACATGTCCCAGAAACAAGAGCTCCCTGTAGCCGAAGTGACACTTCTGAGGCTTAAGGGTGAGGTTAGCCGATCGGATGGCTTCGAGAACTTGCCGCAGTCGTTTCAGGTGGTCGTCAAATGTCGCCGAAAGAACAACCGCATCGTCGAGGAAGACGAGGCAGGTTTCCCACTTCAGACGAGGGAGAACGGCGTCCGTCATTCGCTGGAAAGTTGCCGGTGCCGAACAGAGCCCGAAAGGAAAAATTAAATTAAATTATGGGGTTTAACGTGCCAGAACCACTTTCTGATTATAAGACACGCAGTAGTGGAGGACTCCGGAAATTTCAACCACCTGGGGTACTTTAACGTGCACCTAAATTTAAGTACACGGGTGTTTTCGCATTTCGCTCCCATCGAAATGCGGCCGCCGTGGTCGGGATTTGATCCCGCGACCTCGTGCTGAGTAGCCCAACCATAGCCATAGAGCTACCATGGCGGGAAGTCCCGAAAGGAAGTACCCTGAATTCGTAAACGCCATCTGCGGTGACGAAAGCAGTTTTTTTGGCAGTCTCGCTCATCTACCTCAATTTGCCAGTAACCACTCTTTAGATCGAGAGACGAAAAATACTTAGCTCGCCACAACCTGTCTAAAGAGTCATCAATACGTGGTAGTGGGCACACGTCCTTCTTGGTGACATCATTGAGGCGTCGATAATAAACACAGAAACGAAGCGTTCCGTCTTTTTTCTTGACCAGAACGACCGCGGACGACGACGGACTGTGCGAAGGCTGAATGACACCATTATCTAGCATCTCCTTGGCTTGGGCTTGAATTGCCTCACGTTCTTTCGGCGAGACACGATAACGCTGTTGTTTGATGGGGCGTGCGTCGGCGGATGTCTTTATTTGGTGCTTCGTGATTGGCGTTTGGCCCAGCTTAATAGACCGAGCGAAGCACGCACGGAATTCATTCGAGTTCCTGCAGTGCGCTCTTTCGGTCGTCCGTAAGCTCGGAGTTTACATCGATGTCTCTGAGCGAACCGTCGTCTCTCCACTTCAGAAGTAAATCACTCGGTGATGTCCGTTGATGGTTCGGCGTAGGCGACGGCAGTGCCATGAAAAATGTGCCGCTGTTCAAAGGCAAAGTTGGTAACGAGGACCGCTGTCTGGCTATTACGAAGTTCCACAAGGCTTCGCGCTGCACAAATACCTTGGGTCAGCAACGTAGAAATGTTGCCTTTTACAACGGCTTCACCATCTTGTAGCTCGTCGGACTTGACCGGAACCATAACACTCGCACGCGGCGGTATCGTGATGCTGTCGTTCGAAACGCAAAGTGCGGATCTGTGTCCAACGGCGTCGGTCTGTGTTGTTGCCCTTTGCGTCGAGAAAGTGATGCAGCGCTCGCGGAGGTCAATAATGGCGCCAAATTGCTGGAGAAAGTCCATCCCAAGAATTAAATCGCAGGAACACTCGCGTAGAACCCGGCAAGTGGCGAGAAAAGCAGCAGCGAATTTCTACTCTCACCGTGCATAAGCCAAGCGGTGTGACGACGTGACCACCTGCCGTACGAACTGGTGCCCCGTTCCAGGGTAACGTAACTTTTTAAGAACGCTCGCCAGTTTGCCACTAAGAATAGAGTAATCAGAGCCGGTATCTACAAGTGCACTCATTTTTCTGTCATCGATCAACACAGGTATGTCCAGTGAAATCCTGTTCGCGGGAACTGGTTCTGGCGTCGTCGTGTTTTCGTTGTTCTCCGGTCGGCACGATACGACGTCTTCAGGGCGTGGAGTATCTGCGGCCCCTCCTCGGAAGGTGGCTGACGTCAGTTTTCCCGGCGTGGACTTGGTGATCTGCCTTGCGTCGTCCTCGAGGTGGTATCACGAGGAGGGAAATATTGTCGTGGTGTGGGTGAGCGTGACTGCCGCTGTGATGTGCCCGGCCTGCGCTGCTATTCGACGAATTCTGCAATGCCGGGAGGCCTCTGGTCGAACTTAGGTCGAGGCGCATCGATGGAAAAAACCTCGCAGGCCGAGTCATCAATACGGGCACACCCGATACACATGACCAGCTTCGCCGCAGTGGTAGCATAGCGGTCGTCGGTCGGGTGCTCGCGAAACCTCTGATTTCCTCGCAGGTGTTCGGCGGTCGTCGAAGTACGGTAGCGGAGTTGTCGGAGCGGCTTGCGCCGATTGCAACTCGACTGGTGACACAACATAAGTAGGTGCGAAAGTTTGGGCGGGGCTCAGTAATGTTTCTGCGGAAGTCTTGCGCCGGGACTCACTTGGCAGAGGTGGCGCTTCACCGCTGGAAAGAGATGCCTGCAATGCCTGCTGTACTTCGTTGCGTACGACGCTGGCGAGTGAGCTGACTGGTGGTGGTGGCGTACCATTGTGCTTCTGCAGCTCGTCGCGAAATACTGAGCGAATGAGCTGGCAAAGCAAGGCGACTTCGCACCTGAAGCCTACCGGCATATCCGGAGCGCAGGCGGAATTTACTTGGCGGTTGTACATGTTCGACCGTTGCTGAAGCGTCTTCTCCCTTGCAGTGGCTTCGCTGAGGAACTCCATGACCGTCTTGGGCGTATTCCAAGCAAGACCATCAAAGAGCTGTTCTTTTACGCCTCTCATCAGATGACGCACCTTCTTCACTTCTGACATGCTCGGATGGCACCCGGAAAGAGACGCCTCATGTCCTCCACGTACATCGTGACGCTCTCGTTGGGCTTTTGGACGCGTGATTGATGGGCTCGCTGCACTTTTTTGTGACGATCGGGGCTGGAGTAAGTCTCCAGTAGCTTGCGCTTTAATTCAGGCCCGGATGAAAGGGCACTTTCGCGGATCAGAAACCACGCGCGATCACCATCCTGGAGGCTGAAGTAGCCGTTCCTGAGTTTGGCGTTGTTGTCCCACTCGTTAAACGCAGCCACGCGCTCGAACTTGGCCATTCAGTCTTCCACGTCTTTAAATGTGTCGCCATGAAAAGCCGTTGGCACTTGGGTGTTGAGCAGCGTTAGGTAAGTCGGTGTCACCCTTTCCGTAGAAGTCGCAGTGGTCATAGTGATTACTTTTTCCTGGAGGTTTCCAAATTCAGGGGCGAGGCCTCGAATTCGCCGGCGTGTACGGTGAACTGGAGTCAACTCCAATTGTGTGAGGTTCTTGCTGCCCAGTGGGGTCTCCTGCATAAGTTGGGTATATCCAGCAAGCTCCACGAAATTCTCGCGTATAACCTGGTGAAGTATACACGCTGAATGGGAATCCAGGCGTTTGTACTTCACGAAACGTCACCCTTGACGCGTGATGCCGAGACGAACCTCGTTCTCCTCTGCTTCAGTCCCCTTCTTCTTCAGTTTCTTGCTGTGCCACACCATGTGACAATACAGTATTAAATACTGTTCTTAGTAATACATGGTTTAGAAACTCACTGACCATAGTAGTTGAGGCTCCTTCTCTTTCGATCCAGGCTCCAAGATTCTGCTCATATTTGCTGATCCCTTTGGTCTCTACTGTCTCTGGATGTACTTGACAGCAGTGAATGTGTCCCCACTGGAAGTAACATCATGGAGCGAAACTCCTCCCAAGGTATGTTTTTGAACACTTCTACTAGAACCATGATTTGTTGATTTAAGTGACTAACTTTTGATTCACAACCTTTGCTTCATATTTGTCATGTCTTCATCATTTCTCTTTTCAGAAAGATGGACAAAATAGAGATTACTGGCATGCAAGCTGCCCACGCCAAGCCACAGGAAGATGAACGGTCACCCTCATGTCAACAGGTCCTCTTCAACTACTTGCCTCACCGTGAAATGTTTATAGGTTTACTAGATAGAGGAGTGTGAGCACTATCACGAAACCAGCAGTCTCCAGTTTTGTATTCTACAGGATAGGAATGTTAAATTTTTACATACAAGCTTGCTTGCATTTAAGGGCATTTTAGCACAACTGCAGAAGTAACATGTTTAGTGCATACTTGTTTCTTTTCAATTCATTTTAACCATGACGATCACAACAGAAACTACCTCGCAAGCTGCTACTTGGTAATGAACAAATTCTGTCATCTGCTCTTTGCAAATCTGCTTGACGGGCGTAGTAGTTCTGCGGAAACCCGCAAGGTGCAGAGAAGTAATGAATAAAGGGAAAATCAGACATCCACCCGTTTGTAGCAGTTGCTACAAAGGAAACTCTACACTTGTCGTTGCTTCGTGTTGTCGACAAATTCGACTTCGCCCTGCCACTTGCTAGCCGCCTGGTTAGGCCAGATGGTAGAGCGGCTGACCCGGACCAGGACAAATTTTTGGCTTTTCTTTCGAGGTACCCGTATGGGCTTCCTTTGTAGCAATTGCCACAAACGGGTGGATGGCTGATTTTCCCTTTATTCATTACTTCTCTCCCCCTTGCGGGTTCCCGCAGAGCTACTACGTCAAACACTTGCTGTTGCTTCGTGTTGTCGACAAATTCGACTTCGCCTTGCCATCTGCAAGCCGCCTGGTTAGCTCAGATGGTAGAGCGGCTGCCCGGAAAGGCGGTGGTCACGGGTTCGAGTCGCGGACCAGGACGAATTTTTCTTCAACGATGAGGCTTTTCTTTCGAGGAACCCATATAGGTTTCCTTTGTAGCAATTGCTACAAACGGGAGGAATGCTGATTTTCCGTTTATTCACTGCTTAACGGGCATTCCCACCAGCTTCACATGCTCACTCACAACGGTTTGTTACATGAGAAGGAAAATAATTTTAAAATAGCTATCAGATGCACCCAATGCAATTTTGAGGCAATGCTACTTCATGTTGACTAAAACTCTGACAATCAGTGCTCATTTTCTTTTTGATTTAAAATAATACCCTCATGGCCACGTGGTGTTCAAGAGGCAAGTGGTTACAAAATAGTAGAGTAAAGCACTCAAACTCGTGCAGTGAGTTCTGTTGATGTAATAATTCTCGTGATTGTAAAATGTTACCTACAGCTCTGCAAAAATATGGGTTATCGGTGATGGCTACGATACTTGAGAGAAGGTACTTCCAATCCTGAGATGCACAGGAAATTAAAAATTGATAACGACTTCGTGTAACATGAATCAATTCGTACCTTACTGTGATAGTCGACGCCGTTTGAAATGTACTGAGAAGTCAACGTCAGCTGTCGTGTGATGGAAAATGTTTGCGCAATAGCGAAAGATGGGCGACTCTAGAGCGGTTAGCTACTGGACTAAACGCTTAGGTAATTTTCATTGAGGTTATACTCGAAGTACGGTTATAATTGCAATGAAACGCAAGTAAAGTAATATGATTAACGCGACTGGGATGCGATATTGCAGATGCACATTCAAGTTTCGAGCGTATTATTCTTGTAAAGCTGTATTTTTTTATACAGCGAAAGTCCGGCAGCTTTACAGCGGTTAGCTAATTGTGTAAGTACTAAGTTATTTTTCATTGAGGTTATACTGGCAATACAGTTATAGTTAAAATGAAACGAGTAGAGTTATTTTTGACTACTTCAAGTAACGCGACTGGGATCCCATATTGCAGATGCATATTAATGTTTCGAACGTATTAGAGTCTTGTAAAGCTGTAGTCTTATCGTAGACGGTGCTTTGAAAAAAGTCGCACCTTAATTACCCCACCATATGATTATCATTGTTAATGACGTACTCTATAATAATGCTCCACTTTACCTTATTTGTCATGTGAACACAGGGCCGGATTAACAGTACTGATGGACCGGTTCAAAAAAAGAAGCCCCCCCCCCCCCCTTCGCCTTACCCTATCGTCATTCTTCAGGCTTCACACTTTCTAAATTCGCTCCATAGAACTCGTGTCGTACTTAGTCGAAGAATCCCCGGTGGGTTTGTAAACATCGCCTGGGCGTCTACTTTCTCGCAGAGTACGTGGAGAGATTGTCATCGGAATGGAACTCTACCAGGAGACGAATAGACATAGACAGCATTAAGGTTTGTCGGCCTAGTTGGTTCATACTGAGAGAAGGGTAAATGTATTTAACAACACTCGAATAAACAATCATACATATTTCCCTTTATGCAAAGATCGCTCTCTCTTAAGCAAGCACTACATTTTCCTTTTTACAGGGAATATCCACTTTTATATAAGAAGAAAATACAGTCATATTCCACGCGCCTTTCCTGCTAATAAATTGCGAAATAAGTTTGCATTTCGCGTATATTTTCTACTTCAACATTGCGTACGAAGTAGCTTATGCGCTTCGCTGAAAGTGAACCTTGAGATGGTGCGTCTATATATATGAACATGTTTTCTCTTTTTATTCATCTTTTACGAAAAAAAAGAAAGGTATGTACGTTTCTACAAGCGTTTTCGTGCCTTTTGCAGGGACAATTAATGAGATCTCCGACATTGACCCTCCTAAGAAACTCCGTCTCCACGCTCAGCAGCGACACATCGTTGACGCGGCTGTCAGTCGTAGTTGCTCGAAGCCTGTTCATGTCATATTCACCTTGCTGAATTACCGTTCCCAAGTGCAAATTGTGACCATCAAGCACAAAAAAATTCTAGCAGCAATATGAACATCTCGGAAGGAACCTTCAAGCTTTTCACGAATTAGAAGCTTCAGCATGTTTGACACAGAAGAACAGCTTTTGTTGCTCGCAAATGGAATAAAACCCTCAAGCTCATCGGGAAATGTGCCAGCCAGATCAAAAGGATAATTTTCACGAGGTCCATTGCCTGCAGGCGCCGCTACGCTGGGGAAAAGCAGTTGCAATGTGTAATAACAACAAACTGCCAGTAGACTTCGGTGTAAGCGCTCCAGCTAGCTGTGACAGCGTGCTGGAGATTGTCAGTTATGATGAAGTTTTCACAGCGGAACTTACTGAAGAATCTGTGCTGTCGTATCTTGTCAATTGTTTTCGCTTACTATGGGTGCTTGCTTTGCAAAAGTATTGTCCCACGCTTCCTTCGCAAGTTTTTCTATTTCATCGCACCCCTCTCGTTAAGGCTGTTTCACATGCTGCGACTGCAACGACGAAAATCGGTGCTGTCGCACGCGTCGCAATGCGATTTTTAGAGGGCTCATTTCACATGATTGCGATTTCAACAATGCGACTGGTGCAACGTCCAGGGTTGCTTACTGCCAGGTTTCGTGGCACACGCTGCATCATTCTTTTATTGTAGTGAATAAAACGTTTACGCTATAATATTATTGACTTCTCTTGATTAGAAGCAAATAATATGTACGTTTACTAATTTAAAAACGTCAGTTAAAATTTGTCTTGGGGTGCGCGACGGCAGTTTCTGTAGTTCAGTGCGACATCGCGCACGTAAACAGCTGTTCGCGGGTGAGTCAGCGATTATTTATTCTATGGTTCAGCGCTGTGTGTTGTCTTATCTACCTTCTATGGCCGTTTCGTTCTGCCTGCGCTACAACAATCTACAAGATGACCTGTCGACAAGTTCATATAGCTACCCTCACCGTAAAGGCAGTATTCGGAATTCGGCTGCCACGAAGTTGTGTCAGCCCAACAAGACCCTCGCGCTACCCGTGCTCAGCGTCAGCTTCAGGAGAAATGATGCGTGCATATTGCCCGTCATTGCGCATATGTGGTGCCTGCTCCTAGCCATATTCTTACGCCAAACGCAACAAGAAGCACCAACCCGAACGCCCGCGTGTGTCCCTGAACGAAGCCTCAAATGATCTGTGTGGTTATGACGTGGAATGAAAATTGTGTTCTGAAACTCAACCTTAGCGCTAGCCTGGTTCGTCCATCGCCGTGCTTGCGCTGCCAATATATATAGGGGAGCCCTCTCTAAATATTCCTAAAGGCGCAAAAGCCGACGCATCAAATGTTTCGAGCAGTTACCGTCACTTTTGTAGAAATCTGTACGTTGTAACATAGCATTCTAAAAGACATGCTTCTCGTCCACTTTGTTGTCCCGTGTCTCGCGCTGGTAGTATACTCGAAACTTCTAACAAGAAGACCACATCAATACGCGCTATTCATAATGCAGGATCGTAGGCCCACGGCAGGCGCACTTGCCGTAGAATTTTTCAGCTTTCTGCTCAGCCTCGTACGCCTCTCACGGTTAGCCTGTTTTGTTGAAATAAATATTATTATTATATTATTAATATTATTAGATAATATAGTTTCTCCACTGTAATTTATAGCAATCATCCAGATTTCCTAAGCTAGTCATGCATTCAACCTCTATTAGATCAACATTGTTACGACATGCTTATGGGAGTCATTTCAAACTAGATGGCTCAGCCAGAGAAAGTACAAATGCAAGCCTCAATGTTTATTCCAATTTGGTATTCCTAAACAGATTATATTGGCAGAATTTTATGCCTCCTTGCATTTCCTGCAATTCAATGTTCAGAGCTGGAAAAACTTATTCCTTTTCTTGCTGTCGAATGGCTGCTTCAATGTCGACAGCAAGCTATAATTATTCATTTCGAAAGTGTTAAGCAATAACTATATGTCTGAGCTTGTCAATGCGTTGTTGTTCCACGAACACAAATACGTTTTCTCTCTCCCTCTCATTGACAGCCATGGAATGAAACCGATCACTTTCATAAGTATCAGGATGCAAACATTCTGGAGTTCGTCCTGAGCGTTTGTCTCGTAGCCTTTGTTATGTGTATGCTTATAGTACAGCCACGCAGACCGCTATAGAATTTTTCCCGTTCTTCTTAAGATATGGACGTGAGCCTTCCTGCACGGCGTATACCATCTTTCCATGTCACCCTAACACAAAAGAAGGTACTACCTTATCGGAAGCAGCTGCACATGTGGAAGAGGGCCGAGAGCTCACCTGCACATTGACTTTGGAAGATTATAAGCGATAGAAGCACCGTAGGGATATTTCTGCTTCTTCTACACCCTATGCTCCTGACTCACTAGTCTGACTTTGGGTTTCAGGTCCCAGCCATGAATTTCACCCAAACGCATTTCCAAGTACCAAGGTCTCTACCATGTGGTCAGTCAAAGGCCTCTTGTGAACTATTTGGTAGAACCCCTTGAGCCACCTTTGGATAAGCGCTGCCAAGGGTGTGAAATCGTGCACATTCAGTGGCTAAAGCCTTACTTCGGTCCACCTCTGCTGTCCTGCCCATAGGTCGCTGGGGTGGCTTCTCTTCGGGGACATAATTGAACTGGAGAAAAACGAGCAGTAGGCACAGCTTTGAAAAAGGTGACGACAACGAGTTTGGTTGAAGCCTTGTGCCTGAACTATGTGACCTCTCTTTGCCGTGCGCTACACTCTGAGGGCTTCATTACTACACCAGAATACCAATCAACAATATGACTACAATAGGCTCCCATTTGGCTGGAAAATTCAGGCGCATGGTTCCAGAAAGTGATGAATGCAGTGTTGGAACCTCTGACTGGTAAATGCTGCAACGTGTACATTGACGATATTATTGTCTACTCTCGAAAGAGACATGAACATAAGCTGCATTTATCACAATTTTTGAATGCTTTGGACGGCAAAAAAAGCTGAAGATCAATAATAAAGAACTAAGCTTTTCATGACATCAGTGGTTTTTCTAGGAAGGACATATGACAGTCATATAAAGAGTACGAAGGAAGAGTCAGTGCAGAGGATGGAAAACTTTGACAAACCTCGTGACATGCACTCTTTGAGGCTTTTCCTTGACATAACTGGACATTTCAGGGCCTTCATCACGGACTTTGCGATGAAAACAAAGTATTTCACAGCATTAACCCAAAAAGATGTCCTATTCATTTGGAGCAAGGAATGTGAAGACATGTAACGAGAACTAGTGAAAACATCCGTGCCCAATGATGGGTCCCATTTAGGCCATCGATCGCCTTCCACAACTCCTCCATGTCAGATGGTTTCACCTACCGGATGCACATTGGCTGACCTCCAAGGACAAAGGTCGCCCAGCCCACACCGGGATGACTGAAGGAGGCGACCTCTGGGGGTAACGTTGCAGGCCCGTTGCAAGATAATGAAAAGCCCCCAGCACTCCTGATGCATAACGCCCGGAGAAACACCGACACCAAAGAAAGTGGGAGCACTGACACTGATGTTTTCGCGGATGGGCAACCAGTGACAGCGTTAGTTGACCCTGCTACTGACTTCTCTATAATGAGTAAAGAACTGATTCTCCACCTGAAGAAAGGGAAGACACCATTATCGGGACCTCATATGAGGACAGCAGGTGACCCATTACTGATGCCTACTGGAAGATGTGCTGCTAGAACTAACATTGAAGATTCTTCTTTCGTAGCTGCTTTCATCGTTCTTCCTGTGTGTTGCAAGGTTTGATTATTGGAATCGATTTCCTGAAAGGAATGGCGCCGTAATTAACATGTTGGACAACATGGTGACTTTTTATAAGAGCCCTGGTTTAGTCCATTGTTTATCGCCACAACACAGCTCCTTTCGTGTAACAGAAGACAACATTGTCATCCCGCCGCGATCATGTACCCTTGGTTCGGTAGCATGTGACGTACCATTCCATTGCGAAGGAGTTGCCGACCAAATAGCCACGTTGTTGTTTACTCACGGTATCTAGGTCACACAAGGAATTGTAAGTGCCACCAATGGGCTGAGAAACTGAAAAAGAATGCCTCACCGTGGTATGGGCGGTTATCAATTTCGCCCATATTTGTATGGCCGCCACTTTACCGTTATACGCGACCACCATTCACTGTGTTTGTTGACAAACCGTAAAGGTCCTTCTGGACCATTGGCACGTTGGAGCCTAAGGCTGCAAGAGTTTGACATGAGTGTAATGTACAGGGCGGGATAACGACATACGGATGCTGACTGCCTGTCTCGTTCACCCGAAAAAGAAGGCTCAGCATTTCTTTGTGTTCTAGATACATCTGCCATCGTGCAACAACAAGACAACTCTGAGTTGATTGAACTGATCAGTTACTTAGAGGGAATATCTGTAAAACCGCCTAAACTTTTCGCACGAGGACGGTTAGCCTTTTGTTTACGGGCCAAACTTCTTTGCAAAAGAAAGTTTTCTTCGTTTGTCTCCATATCTGCTCGTCATTCCTGCAGCACTTCGTACGGAAGTACTTCAACCCTGTAACAACGAGGTCACTTGTGGTCGCTTAGGCTAAAGGCAAACATTGGGCAGAGTGCAGCAAAGGTACTAATGGCCGAGACTTACCACCGCCGAGAAACATCACGTTCGCATTTTTCTCGACTACCAGACCCGCAAATTGCCTCCGACGAAATCAGCCGGCCTCCTACAGCCTGTCCAGGTTCCTCAAAAACCACTTAATCAAATCAGAATTGATATTTTGGGCCCACTTCCAACTTTTACTCCAGGGAATCACTTTGTTATGGTCGCAACCGACATTCTCACAGTTACACTGGAACAAGGGCAATCTAGAGAAGCACAGCAGCTGAGGTGTCACGCTTTTTCATTGAGCATGTTGTGCTGCAACACGGCGCACCAACTTTCGTAATAACAGACCGAGTAACCGCATCCACGGCTGCACTTTTAGATCACGTCTTGCTGCTAAGTGGAACGGCTTATCGGAAGTCAACCGCCTACCATCGACAAACCAACGGATTAACAGAGTGCTTAAACAAAACAATTGAAGACATGCTCTCAGTGCACGTCGATGTTGAACATAAAATTTGGGATAACGTCCTACCTTATATCATTTTTGCCTATAGCACGGCGAAATAAAAGAGGACAGGCATGACTCCATTCACCCTTGTTCACAGACGGGATGTACGAAGGATGCTGGATGCGATACCTCCACGCGACTTTGACGACAATGGCATGGACGCCGATGTGTTTAGGCAACGTGGAGAGGAGGCTCGGCGGCTCGCGTGCTTGCAGATCTGCCAGCAGCAAGACTACGCCGCAAGCCGCTATGATCTTCACTGTAGAATAGTAACCTACAATGTTGGTGGCACAGTGTTGGTTTGGACCCCCAAACGGAAACGAGGCCTCTCCGAGAAGCTGTTAAGGCCATACATCGGACCATATTGAGTATGGCGGCGACTCAGTGCTGTCACATACGAAGTCGTTCCCGGTAGTCCCAATTGTACGTGGCACCGCATGCAACGTCCTGAACTTGTACACGTTGTCCGCATGAAGCCGTATGTGAGCCAATAACTATGCGAGAGACCCTTATTTCTGGTCTAGCATCGGGGCAATCTTCTTTTAGGGAAGGACAAATGATGTGTGTATTCTATGCAGACGACAACGATAATGAGGGCGTTAACGGACTCCGTCTAGTGGGTCAGTGAGATTTGGTGAGAAGAAAGGTGTGTCTCTGTTCCGTTTGTTTTTGAACAGGTTGTCCTGCTGTTCTTGAAGAACGTCTCTCCGTCTTCTGTCCGCGTTGTACCGCAACAATATTATCGGATCCTGTCTTAGTGCTCTGACACTTCAAGAAACCTTTTGAGTAGTTTACTGACGCTTCCCTGAATGGAACTGGCGCAGTCCTCTATAAACAACGTGCCAGTAAACCAACGGTGCACCAGCTGAATGTAATTGGAGATTTCTCATACACCTCAGCAAATACAAAAGGAACTACAATACCAGGGAAAAAAAGGCATTGGTCATTGTCATCGCATTGCGGTGCTTTCGAAGTTACCTTGCAGGCCAAAAGTTTAACTTGTTTAAGGTCAACCAAACTTCGACTTATTACTCAACCCAAGGGAAGGATTGCTTGTTAGGTCAGTAAAATTTTGCACTTTGCCTTTGACAATGTTGACTGTCCTGGAAAGAAGCTTCCCGACGTGAATGATTTATCAAGATTACATTTTTCGGAGACTGAAATAACTGAAACTCAGCAAGTTGCAAGTATTTGGGAAGACACAGAAGAGATTATCTTGTAAGATGCAAAATACGAGGTACCAGTAAGAATGTGCCAGAAGATTTGGAAGCTTTATCACGACAGCTCTAACTCGGGAGGGCATGACAGCTTTGTAGCGCACCTTCAGAAAACACCAATCGAGTTGTTTCTTTTATGATACGTCTCACGTAGTCCTTTTTTCGAGCTTGCAAAGAAATGCCACGAAATATGACAAAAGCTACATGATGGAGCTCTTGCGCAGTGGTATCGTGTTACTATCATGCGTGCGTTTGGTGAACATGGTCTTCGTTTATTGTGACTAGAAACGGGGATGTGGTAGGGCATTCTTTATCTCCTCGGCAGTACTCAGCCAGCAGCATACATTTCCGTCGTCATGCGACGGGAGATGACCCTGTTTACTGAACGCACACTTGAGAGCAGCACAATACCACTGCCCAAGTGCTCCGTCACGTGGCTTTTTTCATATTTTGAGGGCTTTCTTTGCAACCTGGAAAAAAGGAATACATTAGACGTGTCCTACAGGAAACAACTAGATCGGTGGTTTCTGAAGGTGCTCTACAAATCTGCTTATCATACTTGTGGTCCACAGCCAATAATTGAAAAATTGGTCCACACAGACAGACAAAGAACCTTAATTAGAAGGTCCTGCGAAGCTTTGCCCTAGGGCATCGCTGCGGGCCGCTCCCACGTGGGGACTGGTAAGCCGAGCCTAACCACCGCATCGTGGGCTCTCTGGACAGCCAAAGTTTGACTGAAAGTTCTGAGCTCTGGATGGCAGAGCTCCATTCTTCTTCCGTGATGCGATTGGGTCCCTGTAAAGAGGGGCATCGCGAGAGCATATCTGCGACATTGCTAACAGCCCCCCAGTCGGGGGAGGCATAGCTAAAAGCCTCTGGAGTGATCGTATGGAAAAGGGCCAGGTTTGAATAGCACTTAGTCTGAAGCATGCGTAAAGTGGTGGACAAAGGTCTAGGCAGTTTGCTATAAGGGGAAAGATAAGTTCTCCTACCCAGGTGATAGTGCGTAGTGTTTTCGCTGAAAGTAGTGAGAGTGTCCCGAAACTAGAGAACCGCGGAGTCTGAGCTCGACCCTGCTCCCGCGTGGTTGGTTACTGTGTGCCCTTGGGTGCGGGCGATGTCATTGACACTGGGAAAAGATTCAAGCTTGGGGTCGAGGTGCATCGGAAACCATAGGATGTTGTGCGGAGAGATTACCTTGTTCTTGAGAATCTTGTGAGCCTCCTCAGCGATGGATCCTAAACCGAAAGCCCTGACCACCGATCTCGAATCAGTGAAGATTTGTAATCTGCTGTAATGTAGGAGTGCTATAGCAACTGTGATCTGCCCCGCTCTGGTTGGTGTTGAGCACTTCAGGGAAGCCACATTCATTATCTGTCCGTTGTGATCAACGAGGACAATGGCGAAGATAGGCGACCAGTCATATTGGGCTGCGCCGACAAAACATGCCGAGTAGGGATCGTCTTTCGTACTCATTCAGACTGGGATACATAGCGCAAAAAAAATTACACAGGGATAAGCAGAACACAGGACGAGCGCTAACTTTCAACAAATGATTTATTGCAGCTGGTGAGTATATATGTACTCACTGGGACGCCACTACAATAGAGCAGACTGAAGGGAAGGAGGAAAAGACAGTCATGTGACTACTATGCCCAAAAATTCAAGCTCTTTCCTTGATAAAAATATAGACGGCGTGCTAACGCACTCTTCACCTGCTCTGGCTATCTCAGCTGCTTCCACAATTTCCCTCGTAATCTTATTCCTGTGGCGATAGACAACAACGGTTCGTTCGAAAAGCGGGAAGCATGGAGCGTTCGCGTCACACTTTCTACAATGGGCAGCTAGATGCCCATCTATTGCAATGCTCTCCACTTTGTTGCTATGCTCCGCCAGACGCACGTTTAAACATCTGCCCGTCTGGCCCACGTAGTACTTCCCACACGAGAGTGGGATCTTATACACAACATTGCGGGTGCATACAACAAAAGGACCTTTGTGCGCGGTAGCGCAACCAGGCTTTGGTTTCCTCATGGGACAGCTCATCACACTCAACCTCAAGAGTTTGTTGGGTGCTGTAAACACAACGTTTACACCAGAACGTTGCCCGACCTTTTTTAGGATGTGGGAAACCTTATGAAAGTAGGGAATTACCGCCACTTTACGTTTCGTACGCTTGAGGAGGGCGAGGGCTCTTGACATGCATCTGCCTGCATTGCGTTGAGGATGAACATTACAGGGAAATGGTGCGACTCGTATGTTGTTGCTTTGATCTTCTGAGATTTCATATTTATGCTCTCATTTATTTATTTATTTAGTACATACTGCAGACCACATTGTGGTCCTTGCAGGACGGGCAGACAATTAGTACAAGGCGTATACAAGATACGTCCGTATACATTCACAAGATATATAGATTTTACAACGATATATTGCTCACAGAAACACTTAATGAAAATATCAAAACACAATACCTAAATCAATCCATGGTGCAAACAGAACTATGTAAAAAAAGAAAAAAGCAAGGGAATTGCTTATCAAGCGCAAGGGAGAGTCGAGGATTTGCCTTGCTCATTCAACAGCAAGGAGAACACATTATATGTAAAAACAAAAACGACAATAAAAGCTTGCAAAAACACAGTCACATGCTGTAAGGGGCGGGCAGTGAATTCTATTCAGAAATAGTCCGGGGAAAGAAGAACTTATAGCTGTCTGTCCTAGCATAGATGGGTGTCAGTGTATCCGTACGATGGTGTCGTGTATACCTTGTAGAGAGGCGACTTACATATCTTGAAAGGTCCAGAGCCAATTAGTGATCAATTAGATTATGGAAAAAACCTTGCCTGTGTTTCTGTCTTCTCTGTTGAAGCGAAGGAATGTCGTTAGCCAACATCAACTCTGACGGCAAATCCGACCTTTTAAACTTGGAATAAATAAAACGAACAGATTTTCTCTGTATTCTCTCAAGTTTGTTAATATTGACTTTAGTATAGGAATCCCATGCAAAGCAAGCATATTCAAGTTTTGGCCGGATATAGGTTAGGTATGTGAGTAGCTTAACATTTGAGGGGGCATTTCTCAGTTTGTGTCGCAGATAGGTTAGCTTACGAAAGGCAGAAGAACACGTGTTATCAATGTCAAGGTTCCAAAATAATTTATTAGTGAACGTTATGACAAGGTACTTGTAACTCTCAACTTGCTTTAATGAAACAGATCCCATTTGATAAGCGTACTCCAGGGGATTCTTTTTATGCGTTATGCGAAGAGAGACAGTTTTATCTATGTTTGCAGCCATGCCCCATTTTCGCACCACAAAAATATATTATTCAAGCTAGAGTTAGGTTCCGCCTGATCATCCATGGACTATATAGTACGAAATACAACGCAGTCATCCGCAAACAGCCTTATTTGTGTTCCTGGTTTGACTACGGTAACTATGTCATTAATATGTAAAAGAAAGAGCAATGGACCCAGGACGCTGCCCTGGGGAACACCTCAAGTGACTGGTAGATATCCCCAATTGTGATCGTCAACTGAAACATACTGTTGGCGATTATGCAAATAGTCTGTAATCCAAGTAATTATGATGTCCGGAAGGTTAATGTTCCTTTATTTTAACATTAGCTTTTTGTGAATTACCCTATCGAATGCTTTACTGAAGTCTAAAAGGGGGATCATGAGCCCCATGAGGATAGGCTCCATTCCAAGAACCGCGAGGACCTTCTTTCCAGCCGGGGTACTGGATAGAAGGGCCAGTTGGGCTGACTCCTGGGCCTCGATTATCTCGTCCAATG
This sequence comes from Dermacentor albipictus, assembly GCF_038994185.2. NCBI lineage: Eukaryota > Metazoa > Arthropoda > Arachnida > Ixodida > Ixodidae > Dermacentor > Dermacentor albipictus. The sequence continues at coordinate 194,221 of NW_027225632.1, read as the reverse complement.
TCTTGTGCACTCCTAGTTGCATAAGGAGGTCCGTACTCGCCCGTACAGGAATGCCTAGTACTTTTTTGAAACTTTTTTCTGATGAGCACATTTAATCGTTTCTTCTTGCACATACACCTATTGGGCATGGCTGCCACATAAACAATATGGCCCATCAGGACGGCGTGGAACAACCTGAGGAGGTTGCCTTCCTTTAGGCCTCCAAGCCTATTCGAGACTCTGTTGACGAGTCTGATCAAGCTCTCAGTTTTGGCTGTGAGCTTCTTGAGCGTCTTATTGTTACTGCCATTGGATTCGATGAACATGCCAATGACCCGAATGGTGTCTACTCTGGCGATGGTACAGCCGCTTTTAGTGTGGAGTTTGATGTCTATTTCAGACAACGGTTTCCAGCCTCTAGGTTTGGGACCTCTGCTGACTGGCCTGTAGAGGAGGAGCTCAGACATGCTCGGGGAGCACCTAAGCCCCGTATTTTTCAGGTACATCTCTTTTTGATCTACAGCCACTAGTAAGGCTAATTCAACAGCTCCTTCACTACATCCGGTACACCAGGTTGTGATGCCATCAGCGTAGAGCGTATGATTGATTCCTTCTATGTTGCAGAGCCTTTGTGCTAGTTTCTTCATGGCGATGTTAAAAAGCAGTGGTGAGACTACCGCTTCTTGTGGCGTGCCTCTGGGGCCCAAACTGAAATTGTCGGACTTGAGGTCACCGATTTGAGCGTGGCCTTGCGATCCCTGAGGAACGATCTTATGCATCTGTGGAAGGCGTCTTCCACATTGAGCTCCGAGATGGAGTTCAGAATGTGAGCATGGGATACATTGTCAAAGGCCTTCTCCAGGTCTAAGCCTAAGATGCCTCTTATGTCCCTTGTGGTGATGTCAGTGATTTGACACTTGATGAGCTTCATCACGTCTTGCATTGACAGGACCAGACGAAAGCCGATCATGTTGTACGGAAACCTTGTTTCTTGATGTGCTTGGAAATTCGGTTTTCTATGACATGTTCCGCCACTTTCCCCACGCAGGACGTGAGGTAAATGGGTTTGAGGTTTGGGAGACTCGGGGGTCTTCCAGGCTTTGGAATGACGATGACCGATGCCATATCCCAGGACTTCGGGACAACCCCTCGTTCCAATACTCCATTGATCTCCTCTGTCAACTATTCTATAGAGCAGTCGTCCAGGTTTCTGAGGACCCGGTTGGGGATGCCATCAAGACCAGGGGCGACCTGCCATTTAGATTCTGGAGAGCTTCCCTTACTTCGCATGCCTTGAAGGGGTTATCTAGCTCGGGGCAAGATGAGCCTTTGCAGGGCGGATAGTCTTCGCCACTCGAGTGGCCCAGTGGCAGATACTTGAGAGCAAGTTTTTCGACTATGGTTTTTACTGTCTCTAATTGTGATGCCTCGTGTAGAACTTCAGCTATCACTTGTATTTGGTTTGACTTGGCACTGGTATCATCGAGCAGATGCTTGAGTAGGTTCCATTTAGCTCCAACTCTCGTCTGGCCATCCACGTAATTGCAGACCTCATCCCACTGTTGTCTGCTCAAGGTTTAGCAGTGATCTTTTATAGTTTTGTTGAGAGAGAGTAAAACTTTATTAATATAAATAAAACAAGGCACGATGGTTGGAGCCCCTATTCCAGGGCCCCACTGGCACGAGCGGCTCGCTGGGCTTGGTCCAGAAGAGCCAACTGGCTCTCCCGACCCTCGTCCGCAAGCCATGCCTCCCACTGCCTATTCCTCATTAATGGATGTTCGTGTAATATGGGACTGTCTATGTGCGGAGGCCTCCTGGGACACTCCCATGTGATGTGTTTTAGTGTGGGCGTGTCTGTGCACCACGGGCACTCGTCAGTGAACCTCGTGGGGTGTATTCTGTGTAGATGGTGCAGGTTGGGGTATGTATTCGTCTGAATACGACGCCAGTCCCTCTCCTGTTGGCTGTTTAAATCGGAGTGAGGATGTCCAAAACATCTCCGCTCCTGCCTTTGCTGTAGGAGGATGTCACGAGAATTCGGTGGAAGGTCATCGCTAGGCCATGCCGTTGCTCGGACGTTCAAACCTCGAGCAATACGGTCTGCCCTAGCGTTTCCTGCCAGTCGCTCGTGTGGCGGACGCCAGACGATAGTGTGGTGCCCCTCCAGTAGAGTGCCTAAAATTTTGATTACTGATTTGGGTGCCGTTCCTTGCAAAAACAGGCGGCAAGCCGCTTGTGAGTCGGATAATATGACAGCCGAATTGGTTTGGCGCTCGGCGTCCTGAATGGCCAAGGCGATGGCTGCAGCCTCTGCCACGCATGCCGAGGCGGTTTTGAAGGATGCCGTTGTTATGTTGTTGTTGCATGTAGAAACTATGGTGAAAGTGTCTGAGCTGGCTCGACTGGCATCCGTATAATACACCCCCGGTCCCATGCCGAAACGTTTGTGAAGGGTCTTTGCCCTTGCTCTGCGTCGTCCGGGATGGTACTTGGGGTGCATGTTTTGGGGAATTGGGGCCACCGCGATGTGGGATCGAACATTGCGGTCTATCTATGCCGTTTCCTCTCCGCAATACTGGGGTCTCAGGGGAAAGCCTAACCTCGCCAATACTTCCCTGCCCTGAGTTGAAGAACAAAGTCGTTCTTTCTGGGCATATAACGTCGCGACTGCGTACTCGTCAAAAGTATTGTGCAGGCCCAGTCCCTCGAATCTCTCTGTGCTAGCGCATTCGGGAAGACCAAGGGCGGCTTTGAAGGCTTTTCTTATTATTGCGTTTGCCTGTTTATTCTCTTGGTTTGTCAAGGCCTGATATGGAAGGGCGTATGTGAGTCGGCTAATTACAAATGCGTGAACCAGGCTGATGGTCTCTCCCTCAGTTAGGCTGTCTCTGCTTTTTGCCACTCTCCGTATCATTCTGGCCACGTTTCCTGTGACCGCCTTTAGTTTTTGTAGGGTGTGAGATGTTCCAGCATTCTGCTGTATCCACATCCCCAATATTCGGAGTGTCTCCACTTCACGAATTGGCGCCCCATCGAGAGTCAGAGTGAGCGGCACCCAGTCCTTCTTTCTTGCGTATTTCGCACGCACCCGAATGAATTCCGATTTTTCGGGTGCGCATACCATGTCCGCCGCCCTCGCGTATTCCACGACTGCGTCTATGGCCTTTTGAAGGGTTTCTTGCTTGTCCCCGTAGGACCCCTGGTGAGCCCAGAACGTAATATCATCGGCATATATCGCACAACCGAGATTCGGGTGTTTATCTAGCTCCAGGGCTAGCTTTCTCATCCCTACATTGAAAAGCAGTGGAGAGAGTATAGCTCCCTGAGGGGTACCTCTGTCGGGACAGTTGAAGGTGTCGGACCTCGTGGAGCCTAATCCGATTGTGGCCGTGCGGTGGCTGAGGAACGAGCGCACGTAGTTATAAATTCGCGTTCCGCAGTTCACCGCTTCCAGTCCCTCCAGAATAGCGTGGTGGGAGATGCTGTCGAAGGCCTTTTTGATGTCCAATGCCAATACAAATTTATCTTCCGACCCTCTGTTGGGGTGCAGGACCTCGTGTTTTAGTAGTAGAAAAACGTCCTGCGCTGACACGTGGGGTCGGAAACCGAACATGTTGGAGGGGAACATGTTGTTTAGCTCTATGTGGTTCGAGAGCCGGACCTGCACAACCTTTTCAAAGAGTTTCCCCGCGCACGACGTTAGGGAGATGGGTCGAAGGTTGTTGATGTTACGAGGCTTACCTGGTTTTGGAATAAGAAATATTTTTGCTTCCTTCCATTCTTTTGGAAGGACGCCGTCCTCTGTCCAGACCGTGTCGTTAAAGAATTTGGTCAAGCTCTTTAGCGCGTCATCACTTAGATTGCGAATCATTGCGTTCGTGACCTGATCTACCCCTGGGGTCGTGTTTTTCTTGAAGGAGTGTGCCGCTGCGTAAACCTCTTCAAAGGTTATGGGGGCGTCCAGTTCCGGTTGGTCCTGACCTTCGTAAACGGGTTTGGTGGATTGCCCGGTCGGTACAGTTCCTACATATATCTCTTTAATTTTGTCTATCATGTCAGCTTCCCGACCTTCAAACTCGTTTTTAAATAGCTTGAGTGTGCGATTCGCGACTGTTTTTGTTCCTCCCGGGTCAATCATACTTCGAAGAATGCGCCATGTTTTCTTTGTAGTCAACGTGCCCCGAAGCGAGTCACTGAACTGACGCCAATTGCTGTCGCTTAACTTTTGTGCGTATTTGTTAGCTTCCTGCGCTAGCTGAGCTATCCGTGTCCGGAGTTTGCGATTAAGCTTCTGCCTTTTCCACCTTTTTGTGAGGCCTCTCCGGGCTTCCCAGAGGTGCAAGAGGTGACGATCCACGGCTGGAGCCTCCGTTGTCGTTGCAATTGTTTTTGTGACCCTAGAGTGAATAGCTCGGATCCGCTCGGCCCATTCTCCTACGTCTGTTATGCTGCCGATTGTTTCCTGTTTTTCCCGAAATTTGGTCCAGTCGGATAGCCTTGCCTTGCCAATAGCTCTTCGAATCTTGGCTGCATTAACCGATATGCTTAAGATATAGTGATCGCTTCCTAGGTTTTCACCTAGGTTCGTCCATCGCGTCTCACTTTCGTTGTTGGTGAACGTGAGGTCGGGGGAAGTGTCGTGGGACACGCTGTTCCCGATTCGCGTTGGGAAATCTGGTTGAGTTAGCTGGAAAAGTCCGTAGCGCTCTACAACGTCTGCTAACAATATGCCCTTGGGATTGTCTCTATTGTAGCCCCAGTTTGAGTGTTGTGTGTTAAAGTCGCCTAACAATATTAATTTGTCCCTACCTTGAGTGAGTCGCACCGCGGTGGCCACCACGTTTTCAAAATCTGCCTGTTTTTCTCTGGGAGAACTGTAAACGTTGACAATAATTGTTTTAGGTTTGCCCCTTTTCTGCGGCCAAATCGTGATTATCTGGTGCGGAATAGGTTCCCGAAAAGAATAATTTACGCTAATCGTGACATCCTTCTTGGCAAAGGTGGCTACTTGAGGGTAGTCAGGGTGAGCATAAAGCTCGTACCCTTTGAGTTTTGGATTTTGTTTCCCTATTTCCTGAATACAGATAACGTCGGGAGGGATTGGCGCCGATTCTATGTAGTGCGTGAAATTAGCCAATTTAGTCCGTAGCGTGCAGCAATTCCATTGTCAAATTTCAATGTGTCCGGTCTTTGTGTTGTTTGCCATATTATCCATGGATATTACTGTCGCTATCAGTGTGCTCTATAGCTTTCGGTGTCCTGGTAGGAGCTCCCGGACTTTGACTGACCCTCTTTCGGGGGACAGCCGCGGCTTTTGTTTGCACATCCTCTACCATTCGTTTGAGTTTGTGTAGCTCTGCAAACATTAGTTGCATGTTTTGTGCTAACTGTTCCAGCGTTAACGAATGAGCGCTGGAGGCGGTACTTTGTTGCAGTGATGTCTGCGGTGGTGGTTTGGAAGTGTGGTCTGCAATTGGTGTCGGTTGCTGTGATGGGCTGTTGTTTGCCATGCGCTTAAAAGCTTCAAACTCGGCTCGTAGCTCGGCTAAACTGTTTCGAAGTATTTTGTTTTCTTCTACTATTTTCTTGTACTCTGGGTTTTGTGTGATTGGTGTAGGTGTATTCTTAGGATTGGCAGTGGGAGATGCGACTTGCGCCCAGCTCACCTGATTATTTTGTGGGGTGCTGCATGCCAGTAGGATCCCTGGTGACTTGCTTCTTGGGGCCTCTTTCTTTTTCGGCTGATCTTGCTGCTGAGGCACCTTGGGTCGGGATGCCGAACGTCTCCTCTGGCCCGGCTGCCCGGAACAAGATCGGCTCCTCGACGGCGAGCGGGTTCTGGAGCGGCTGCAACGATCCATGGCCGGAAGGAACTCCAGCTCGGAGTCCTCGTCTTCGGTGGCGAACCACCGTAGCTGGGTCTTCGTTGGTTTCTTTGGCCGTGGTCTTGATATCTGCCTGACTGGCTTTAGTCTTTTGGGACATCGGCGGTCACCCGTTGGATGATCACTCCCACAAATGGCGCATTTGGGGGTGCACGTGTGTCCATCGGCAGGCTCCCGCACCCCGCACGAGCGGCACACCTGCGCGTCGGGCTGTGGACATACGTCGGTGCGGTGTCCCACGGTGCCACAGGTACGGCAGAATTGTACCGCATTTCGGTAGGGTGTGCAGAGTTTCTCTCCCCCGAAGTAATAAACACACCTTGGCACTCGGCTGCCGTAGAAGGTGAGCAAGGCGCTTTGTGAGTCGCCCATCATTCTTGCGTCGATCAACTCCAGTCCCTGCGTTCGGATACGTAGGTTCGATCGCAGCACGTCAGAAGGGGTGTGTGCTTCTATCCCGTGGATTACTCCCCGCGTCGTGTCTTCTCCTGCCGTAACGTACGCATTGACCGGGTGTTGTCGTCCGTTGATGTTCAAGGATTTGATGGCTTGCATGACCTTGGCCGTATCCCGATTCGGGGTGGATATCACTGCAATGTTCGAGCCTGACTTGATTCTTAGAATAAAATCGTTGTCAGTGGTTCTGTCCTCGCACGCCTCCATGACGGCTCTTGCCAGTGCCTGACTGGTAACATTCTTGAGTTGTAGCCCTTGCTGTGGTCTGATGACCACCTTCAGGTCACTCTTCGGTAGCGGCGGAAGACGCTTGAGTCGTGGGTGCCCGCGATGCGCCATGGGTTTAGACGAGTTGGTAGTCGGACCTGGTGGCAGTGCGCTTCCTTGCGCGGAGCGGCGCTGCTGAGCGAGATTTTTCTTTTCCTTCAGGGAAAGAACGCGCTCCCATCCGGCTTCTGCGGTCGTTTCGTTGACCACGGTAGCGCTCTGCATGTTGTTGTTGATCGTGGCTGCCTCATTGCATTCGTGGTGCGGTGTTGCATCACCCACCTGAGATGCAGTGAAATCCATCTGTTCTTCAAGGCGCGACGTTGTAATAAGTCGCGGGTTCGATGTCGCAGCCGGAGTTCTTAAGGCCGCGCATGTTCAAATGCGCGCGCGCCCGCCGGCGCCGCTCTTTAACTGAAGGTAGCTCGCCACGTTCTGAAGGTGGAAAATCGGCCGTAAGATGCCGAAATATGGTCCGACTGACCTGCAGTTGGTCTCCACAGGCGCCGCACTACTTCTTGGAGATGGTGGTGATCGTTTCGGGCCGGTCCCAGAAGGTGGTCCGCCCGAAAAACCAAACATGCGTAGCCCGATGTGAGCGCAGCCGTTTCGAACCATAGTTTTGTTGAGCTCCGCGATCTTTTTTCGGGGCCTTCGGTTGAGTTTCTGCCCCTTCTATGTGTTCAACAGTGACGTTTTAGCTTCTAAAAGATGAGTGAGGTGGCTATCCGTACTGTTCACCTCCAGTTCAGTGTGGATTTTCGTTGTCGCCGCACTGATATCCTCTTTTAACTGTTCAGCCCACTGCTCTAGGCTAAGTGCTGATTCATGTGTTTTTGCCCACTCTTCCCTAATCTTACGAAAGTAATCCCTATCTGTAATGGTGAACTCTTTGAGGTCCCCACTTCACACGCTGACGGAGGTGGGCAGGATATTGTAATTGCTGCCAAGGTCCACTTGGAGGATGGACCAAGAGGCTGACTCTACATTCCGTACGAAAAAGAGGTCATCATAAATCAATCAGAAAAGCCGGATCTGTTATAAGCGTGAGTGAGTGAGTGAAGAAACTTTGTTGTTAATGGCTGCAGAACGGTTAGCCTTCCCCCGTTAAGGAGGCGTTACCATGACGCGGCCATGACGTCTTCGCGGTGTGTGGCACCGCTACTTCGGCCGCAGCCGCACTATTCCCTTTGGTCGACCGCGCCTGCTCCTGTCTTGGGGTGGCAGCCTGCCTCCGGTTTCGCTCGCTCGTTGCCTTTCGAGGGCCACCAAGATCTGTTGAATGGCCTGGGTTTGGACATCTTGGTCATAGCACCTCGTTGCGGCCTCGAACCGCGGCGGGATCGTTGTCAGTTTTGCAGCTTCGTGCGGATTCTTAGCACAGTCCCAAAGGATGTGAGCTGCAATGGCTCTTTCCTTTCGGCACACACAGCACAGATCACTTTCATAAACACTTGGACACACGTGCCTCATCAGCACCGGGGTGAATAACGACCTCGTTTGAAGTTGTCGATATAAACCGCCTCCTTACGGGTCTAGCCCGGATGAGGTGGCGGCATAGTCCTTCGCTCTAGTCGGTACCATTTCACAATTTCGTTGTAGGAAATCATATTGTCCTTGGTTTCCCACCACCACGACGAGTCGGGAGTAGTAGCCGCAGCATGGTCGGTTAGTCCTCGCGCCGCCACGTTCGCCGTCTCGTTGTGGTTTCCGTTGCCGCGATCCGACGCACCACCGCCCATGTGGGCCAGAAACCACTTTATCACAACACCCGACTTTCACTCGCGAGATCAAACACACGCAACACACGCGCTGCTTCACCGCACACTCTTCCTCTGGCGCAATTTTTCACTGCCGCCCTAGAATCACAAAGCACAGTCGTGCACTCGGGGTCGGCGATGGCCGGGGCAATGGCCACCTCCTCGGCTTGATGCGCCCCTCGAGTCCGCACACTCGCCGCTGTTCTCGTTGCACCGGTCGATGCCCCGACGACTGCAGCGGCGAATGCCCTTCTGTCATGTGGATACTCTGCCACGCCCACAAACAAGGCACCCCTCTCTTTGGCATGGAGATCGATGAACGCCTTGGCCCTCGTCGCCCGCCGCTCTTTGTGGAACTCAGGGTTCATGGTTCTTGGCACCGGACATACCTGTAGCCGTCTAATATTTGCGTTCAGTACAGGCACTTCTGTATTTTCGGGTCCTCTTTCCTTTGGTCCCAGGCCTAGGTCCCGCAGCATTTGTCTGCCCGTTCTTGTTTACGATAGCCGTGCGAGCTGCGCGGTCCTCTGTGCCTCGGCGATTCCCTCCAGGGTGTTATGCACTCCCAGGGCCAGAAACTTGTCGGTGCTTGTGCAGTAGAGAAGTCCGAGTGCAGCCTTGTACGCTTTGCGTATGAGCGCATTGATCTTATTTCGTTCGCACTGCCTCCAGTTGTGGAAAGCAGCAACGTATGTAATGTGGCTTATAGCAGAGGATTCCACTAGCCGGGTGAGGCTTTCTTCCTTCATGCCTACTGTTCTGTGCAACACCCTCTTAATGAGGCGGATGGCCGTGGTGACTTTGGCCGCCAGATGGCTGACCGTCTCGCCGTTGACTCGTTTGAGCTCAATCAGCATCCCCAGCACTCGGA